>NC_092781.1:34299399-34468459 GCF_047496795.1 Chiloscyllium punctatum
TCTGAAACAGTGGCATCGTCCTGAATTATTGGATTCGTGTATGTATTTTCAGGTGATATTGCAAAATGTCAGAATTGATAAGAATTGGATGAGGCTGGGCATTTGCTATTAATTCCATCATTTGTGCCATTCTTGCTCACTAGTTAAATGTGCAGAAAGTTTCGAACACGGGCACTGCTTTGAAAGGATCACCCTCTCCTTTATTTTCTCTCCTATAAGATCAGTTGAGTTTGGTATTTATTCAGTGACACTTGAGCTTTTTCAAATTTACAACGGGTTTCAAAACTCCTGGAACGTTGAACAAATCCAGTTTATGTCAACATTGTCTGGAGGAAGATGTTTAGTCCGGTGCTGATGTATGAGAGTCATTGTAATCACTGAGGCTTGCTTTCGGTTCGGGACCAAAAAAAAACGATGATTAGTTTGGATATTCTTTGAAGAAAAGCAATTTCCACTTGATCAGAATAATTCCAGACAAGCAATATGGTTATTCTCTTTGAACTGAGTGTGGAGTATTTCAGAGAATCCGTTCCCACAATTTTATTTTTAAAATGCAAACAGGTATATCTGAAGAACCTAAGGCAGTCTGGCGTCACCTGTTGATAAACAGAGTTGATGTTTTCTGTCTCATAAATATGAGAAGTCTTCAGAGAAGTCACCAGTCTTGCTGAAATTTGTCAAGCTGGATCTTTTTTTTAACCACAGATTTCCGTAATTCGCATTTTCTTTTTCGTCTATGTTATTAGAAGATTACTTTTTCAAATTCCAGATCTGGCGTGCTTGGTCAGCAGTTTTTGAATTATTGGAAGCTGAGTTCTCGGTTTTGTGATGGTATTTTATTCTCTGTGAGAAATGTTCACACTTTCCCCGCAATGGTTGGTAAGAGTCGTTGAATCAAAAGTAAGTACCTGGAAAAAAAACAAATCTGTCTCATCTCCTGATCTGAAATAAACAAAATAATATTATCAGTAAATGCATGACATATTTGTAAATTTCAGAACATTTTAAGATTTCTCAAACTGTTTCGTATGTGGTGAAGGCGAGTTTTTCCTTCCACGTTAAGGAAACGAATCTGCTTAACATGTAAATAAAAATCTCAAGCCTCCTCTATCTATATAACAGTGAACAGTCATACATTTGCATTTTTAAATGACCTAACCCGCTTCATTTGAATAGGGACACTGAATTGTCGAGTTGTGAGTAAACCAGGTTGCCCAATAAGTGCCGAATTGCCTCGCTTTGGGATCACCTCCACATCATGGGAGGACAAGAAACCATTGATCCTTGTTCAGCCAGGTTGATGTGAAACATCTGCCAGGTTGTCCCTCGGGCACAATCGCTTTGCCCAGATTTCTGGATCACCGCGCAAGTGCTTGTACCTCTCATTACCAGAAGTCAAACACCAATTAACCACTACCCTCCCCCCAATGCAGTATCTCTTTCCTTCACAGTTGGTAATGGTCATAAATGAGGGGTCAGCAAAGCCAGCAAGATGTATCAACTCGGTCTTTTGGGCAGCGCTAAGGTTCAGAGTATTAAAGTGATTGAGTGGAAGTGTGTGTAGCTGCTGTTGCCGCTTCTCACCAACTATGTGTCTCTCTCAGCACTCAATTCCTCACTTGCACCATCTTCATTGTGGATGCATTAATAGACATAAAGACAGTCCACATTTCAGTTGATTGATGGAGTGCTTTTCATAGTATAATGTCTTTATTAACTAATCGAATAATTGCTGTCAGTGGATGGTTCTCCGCACTTTTGACCTGTTTTCTGGACTTGGACTGAGTCACCCGATAAATAAATGTATCTGCAGCAATTTAAGTTGGACCGCTTCCACCCAACTTCTCCAAGTATACACAAAGACACAACATAATCACTGAGATTAACGCTTGTGAATCTGTAAAATGTGTAATATATGTTTGGAAGGAGTAACTGAAATAAAGAACACTGGGCTAATGGTAAGTTTATTGGTAGTGTAAAACAGCGGAGAGATACCAGTGTCCATGGACAGAGATCCCTGAAAGTTGCCACCGAGGTTGTTAGGGTTGCGAAGAAGGCATACGATCTGTTAGCTTTCATTGGTAGAGGGATTGAGTTTCAGAGCCACATTGTCATGCTACATCTGTTCAAAAATCTGATGCGACCGCACTTGGAGTATTGCATGCAGTTCTGATCAATGCATTAGCGGGATGGATGTGGAAGCTCTGGAAAGGGCTCAGAGGAGATTTACTCGGATGTTGCCTGGTACGGAATGAAGGTCTTATGAGGAAAGGCGGAGGGCCTTGAGGCTACTTTAGTTAGAGAGAAGAAGGTTAAGAAGTGAATTAATTGAGACCTATAGGATAATCAGAAGGTGAGCTAGGGTGGACAGTGATAGCAGTTTTCCTCGAATAGTGATGGCTAGCACCAGGGTACATAGCTGCAAATTGAGAGGTGATGGGTATAGGAGCGATGTCGCAGATAGTTTCTTTACTCAGAATGTAGTCAGGGCGTGGAACACACTGCCTGCTGCAACAGGAGACTCGCAACCTTTAAGGGCTTTTAAATGGTCATTGGACAAATATATGGATGAAAATGAAATTGTGTAATACAGATAGACTTCAGATTGCTTCCACAGGTCGGTACACAGAGCCTCTACTGTGCTGTAATGTTCTATAATATCGGTCAGCCACAGGGTATGAAACTGTCACACATGGTGAAGAGGAAAACTACTGATTTCCTTCTGCTCTCCAACTCTGGGTCTCTGTGACACTGGCTCTTGCTCTACCCCTTCAGTTCCTTGTGAACCTGACGAGTCAATAAAATGCACATTATAGTAAGAGCATTCAGGAATATATTTGGAGCAAATGGGAGAATTGGTGTTAAAATCATATCTTGCCAGTCAAAAATCAAAATTCCAGGATTAATACAAAAACGTGCATTTCTCTAACAGAACAATGATACTTTATCAATATTCCTTCCAGTTTCTTACACAAAGTAGAAGCGAATATTTGTTTAAACAAAAACGCGTTTGGGAGAAAAGCAGAACTACAGTTGCCAGAATTCTCAGCTTCTGTCAACAAATGGCCATAAATCGATCAATGTTAAAAGTAACGGCCAACCAGACGGAACAGTCTGTTGCTTCACGAGCTAGAAAATGTATAATGCTGCACACGGAGTGATGTCCAGAAAAAAATAATTAAAATATCATTTTTGAACTGTTTCAATATGACCTCAGTGATGATGACCATTCGATCCGCTGTGGCCATGGCCACCAGGTAATATGTTGTCTAAGTGGAAGGGTCACACTTTCCCTCGGGACAGCATCGCAATGGCTAACAGATTAACTGCAAAAGATTAATGAGAAATGAGTAAGAAAATTGTTGGTCAGAATAATTTTCGAGTGAGTAAGAACGGCAGGGTTGAAATTCAAATTCAAGAGCGAAAACAATTCGCGATCAAGTCCGTCAAAATCTCATCAAGTTCACGACATATCCACATCCATGATTAATACCTTCTTACATACTAATCCGGAGTTATGAAGAGAAAGCAACAGAAAGCTCCCAACTGCGTCAGAGTGTGAACTGTTCTAATGAGGGTGACAAAATTAGACTTTGCAAGTTTTGAGAATATTCGTAGCTCACGTTGAGGTTCTGGATGTAGGTTTGCTCGCAGAGCTGGGAGGTTCATATCTAGACGTTTCATCACCCTACTAGGTAACATCTTCAGTGGGCCTCAGTCGAAGCAGTGTACATGAGTCCTGCTTTCTATTTATATCTTTCGGTTGGCGATGTGTTATTTCCTGTGGTGATGCCATTTCCTGTGGTGATCTCAGTTTCTGTTCTTTTTCTCAGGGGGTGACGCATCGAATTAGACCCTATCTAACACCCCCTGAGAAAAAGAACAGGAAATGACATCACCAACCCAAAGAAACCCAAACATATAAATAGAAAGAAGGAATCATGTAAAATGCTTTGCTTGAGGCCCACTGAAGATGTTACCTAGTAGTGTGACAAAACGTCTGGAAATGAACCTCCCAGCTCAGCAAACCTACATCTAAAATTTGAATTTCTCGTTCAACCTCTTGGCTGGAATTTTCCAATCTCACGAGATTCCGCTGCTGAGCAATGATCAGCACTGCATAAGAGATGCCTTTACTGGACTGCTGCTACTTCATCAGGTAGCTTTGGAATAGGATCATAAGACACAGAATTTATAGCAAAAGATTACAGTGTCATGCAACGGAAATGATACATTGAACAAACCGAGATTGCTGCTCAGTATTTCATCTGTTATAAAGGTTTGCAGGTTTGTTCATTAATTTGCAAACCCCAGACCTACTTTGAAGTCGCATTCTCGAGATAGCTTGAGGTTTTGTTTTAAGAAAGGTGACATCTCAGGTCAGGCAGGATCTGTTCAGTTGAGGAAGATTGCGACGGACCTCTCAAGATGCTCAAGGAAGCCCTCATAAGAACAGGATACAATGTGCACTCAATGAAAGTCAGTTCTAACATGCCACAACGAGATATTGTAATGACCTCATTAGGAGATAGACATGGGATGCAACGGATAGGATTGTCCAGTACTTCCCAGGAGCAGAGAAATTATGCTATATTCTTCGCAGCCTGGAACACATTATCGATGAGGATCAGCACCTCGTCAACACCTTCCCTACGCCTCCACTTCTCGCCTTTAGTACCTGCTGCACCAAAACCATTGTTTGCAGCAAATTGCCCAGCCTTCAAAACAACATCGACCACAACACCGTACAACTCTGTCATGGCAAGCACCGCAAGACGTGTCAGAATATCTCCATGAATACCAGCATCACACGTGAGGAAACCACCCCCCGTGAACGAGGTATGCACTCACGTGACTCGGCCAATATTGATTATTTCGTACGCTACTAGCATGGATGGCCCAAAGCATGGTACATTGGCGACACCAAACAGATGTGTGACCACTGCAGAAGAGGCACTGCGCAGCAACCGCCATACAGGGGTGTTCCCTCCCAGTCAGGGAATGCTTCAGCAGACAGGGACATTCAGTTTCGGATATTTGGGTGACCATCTTCCAAGGTGGACTTTGGGATATGCACCAATGCAGAGTGGCAGAGCAGAGGCTGACAGCAAATTTTGATACCTATGAAGACAGCTTCAAAGGTGAACTTGGGTTCATGTCACACTACACCCTGCACTCTCTCTCTCTCTCTCACACAAAGAAGTACACATACACACAAACTCCGACATACTCACACACTCACGCAGACCAGCTGTCAGACACACGCTCTCTCATACACACACACATATACACATCACACTTTAACCCACGTGCACACCCTCTTACAGGTTTGTACTCCATCTCACACATACAAACACACACACACAATATTTACCCGGCATACACGCACACAAAGACAAACTCTCTCAAGTCACTCACAAGCACACACACTTACATGCACACACTCACAGTCTCCACCTCTCATGTACAGGCACACACGTTTAAGTAGATGGGGTGAATTTGCATTTTCAGAATTATACATGGAGATATTATTCTATTTTGCTCAAAACGCACACATTCTGTGGGCAGTAAATGCAGACAGTCAATTCATGTGATATTCTATAAACTCCTACTGTGGTAATACAACCAGTCCAACTCAAGTTTGGGATAAAGACAGATTCTAACCTTGTAGCTTTAATGCATTGTCTGAGCTGAGATTTCAGCTTTTTAAAATATAAAATCTTAAGTTATCTCGGGAACGTGACTGAATAGAAGTTCTGGGATTTCCATATTACTGAACTGACACCTGCAAGCCATTCTAAAAGATGGAAGACTGAACAGAAATCAAAGTTGGTTCAGTATATCATTTCAGTTACATGACACTGTCGTGTATTGTTGTAAATTCAGTGTCTTACGATCCTCTCCAAAAGCTACCTGATGAAGGAACGGCTCTCCAAAAGCTAGTGCTACGACATTAGCCCGTTGGACTATAATCTGATGTTGCGTGATTTTTAACTTCGTCCACCACAATGCAAAACTGGCATCTCCAGTCAGCATTGGCCAGTCAGAGAAAGAGTACATCAATAGACCCGATACCGAAAACCGTCAGAGACCTGAGTCAATGCTTCAAAATCCAGATTCGGGACAGAGTTATCTTAATAGGAAGATCCTGCTACCAGAAATGTTCAACTTGATTTGCTAAACCTGGAAAAATGTCAGATCAACAGCGTGCTATTCAGTCTGAAGAATTTGCGACAATAGTGGTTAATCACCCTCCTTTAACTGCATTGTGGCATTAATTTGAAGTCCACCTATCATTGTGAGGAGGAACATGCCACGAACAAAAAAGGGAAACACAGTGCAGCAAAACCCATGTGCCATAAAGTAAAACTTGTAATTTTTAAATAACCCTCGAAGCGCCACGTATGTGCACGGCAGGAAATTCTGTCCTCATATCTAGGTTTAATTATTGTCTAGAAATTGAAACTGGAATTGCTGTACTTTTCATGAGAAAAAAAGTAAGTTCAGAAAAACAGATTCGATGCATATACACGCAGATCTGTGAGTGGAATGCAAGTCCTGTAACCCCAAAATGACGTCCATGGTTTCATTACCACAACTCAGGTCTGTGATAGCATACTGCCTACTTCTTTGGATGAGTGAAGCACCAATCAATGTCATGAAACATTACACAGGATAGGATTCGACAGGCCATCAGAGAGACAGTACATCGACCAGGCTATGCATTCTCTTACTCTGCCACTGGTGTAATGACAGCATTGATTAACATCAATGCAATGCACTGAAGTAACCAGTTAAAACCTGTTGAGCATGACTCTTGAACCTGCTTCCTAGAACACCTGGATGAGGAAGGATACCGGAAGCGTGGGAAAACCACGTTTCCAAACAAGATATAAGCAGTTCCCACTTAAAACATCTTTGACCGTTCCTTCACTGTCAAGCGAACAACTTTCTGAAACATCCCTCCTAACAGCACTCTTTCTGTAGCTGCGTGAGTAAGGCTCCTCTGGTTTAAGAAGGCATCGATCATAGTCAGTTTCACATCAGCATTGGCTACACATTTCCAACTCAACGTTGCCATTTTGATGCACTTTCTGACAACGATATCCGTGGTAACAGTCACTGACTACAACCTGAAGCGTTTGAATTCTGCATGAAGCTGAAAGATCTGGATGGTCCTAATCTGAATGGACAACAGAAAATTCCAATAACATTCTATCGGTCAGGCAGCAATACTGGTAATGTGAAGGCTATTTCATTATGATTCACTCATCGGGTGTGAATATTGAGGGATTAGTCAGCATTAATTTTCAGTGTTTGACCTTGAGAAGGTGATGACGTCAGAGTGATGACTTTTAATTGCATTGTTAGGTCTACGAGAAAATAAATGACTGTATCAATAAAATATTTATAGTCTGGTTTTGATATTACAATGTTAATATTTTTACAGTTTGAGAACAGAAATTGCAAAACATGATTAGACCTAAATGTTGACATTATCAGCTGTTCATGGTTGCCATTCCAGATGGACGACACACAAGGAATGTCATGACTAAGTCCTTCTGCAAAAATCTCCAGCGTACAATGTTAACGCTACAGTCACCGATTGCAGAATCTTAATTGTTTGATGCACAAGAAAATCATTGTTTCAGGCATCTTCAGGAGAAAGGTGTAGGGCAAACTAAAATTAAAATCGAAATTGTTGGATAAAGTCACCGGGTATAGGTGCATATGTAGAGAGATGATTGCTTTCATGTTTTGAGATCAGTAACCTGTTTTCATTCACGGACAGATAGTGAAGAAGAGATGGATATAACTTTCAGTGGATGAAGCTCTTGCTCTTTAAAAGGGCAATATCCTTTCAAAGCATTTTAGGGTGCAGCAAGATATACTTCTATTTAGCAATCATAAGGTACAACCATGAAATGGAGCAGGGGATGCCGTGAATAAAGACGAGGATAGAAATGGCTGAAGAATGCGTCTTCACTGTTTCAGTTGCTTGTGTTTGGTGGGGATGCTGAAGGATGAGGTATTAAATGTAATGGTGTTTCAAGTTAAAGCTGCACATAAGAGGACAACAGTTGCTCAGAATAGCAACAAGATACTAAGTGCATAATACCGAATCAAACCAAGAAGCAACATAAGACACAGAATTAAAAAGTTAAGCTTACTGTCATAAATTCCCTGAAACACTGATTGCAGCAAGCACAGTGTCATATGCTTTCATCACCATGTCAAACGTTTCATCATCTGAGTTAATTACCTTTGAAATTCGCTGTATCAATGCTGACTACACAGGGTTCTTTGACATAGCGAATAAGGAAAATAGCCACATCAAATTCTGATTGGCTGTTTGAAAGAATCGTTTTATCCTGTTGAGCTAATCTCTGATCCTCCAAGAAAATATCCCTCCTGCCCAGTTGCTTCATACTGCACAGCGCATTTACGCTGAGCTGGGGATTGACAGCAGCACCTGCAAATATGAATAGGTGAGAGGAGGGTATTGCTCCAACCAATAAGAGTCAATGAGGGGTGGTGTTGAGCCTACTCATGGTGCAGACCAGTATGGGAAAAGGCTCACTCTGTCCTCATTCAGAACAAAACAGACTGGAAAGGAGCTAAACATCTCAACGATTGTCTCTGTCGTGTGGGAGATGCTGGAATCCAGCAAAATCCATCCAGAAAGTAAGGTGGAAGCACTGCCAGCAGTCTTCAGCCAGGAGTGCGAAAGGATGATAAGGTCTTTGATCCATGAATCATTTTTCTTTCAGGTCTGCAGACTATTCTAAGATCCCCAGCAAGGAAATATGGGAAAATAAGCAGGCTATTTGGCCCGTCCAGCCTGCCCCTCTGTTAAATATAATGATGAATGGTCATCGGACTCAGCGAAGCTGGTTCAGTGTGACCACAACATTAAGATTGACACAGACCTTTTAGAATATGCTGGTTATGTCGAGTCCACAAAAGCAGAACAAATCCAACCCCACGTATTGCTCAACAACTCAGTCAATCACCTGAGTGATAGAAGGAGGTAACAATTGTGCTACCAGGCTGAACCCCATTCGCAATATGCAGCTCATTGATGCTGTGCATTCCATTAGGGCCACACTGCTTTTTTCCTCATTTCGGAATTAGTCCAACATGCATTGAACACTAAACTACAGAGGCAAGGTGAGACTGTCTGAGCTTGACATAATGACAGCATCGGGAATGTGGTGGTGCAACAGCACAGCAGGTCAGGCAGCGTCCGAGGAGCATGAGAAACGACATTTCAGGCAGGAGCCCTTCCTTATGAATGAGGCTGGGAGCCTCGGGAGTGGAGAAATGAATGGGTGGGGAGTGAGGCTGGGGAGAAGGTAGCTGAGAGTGCAATAGGTTAAATGTGACGATGTCACAGAGAGTTAGGGAATGGCGATTACAGTGATCAGGAGTGGAGGAGTTATAAACCAAATGCACATTTTAACGTTTTGTTCTTTGCTTGACCACGAGAAAATTTGCTCAATGAGGTGGAATTAATGCACAGATGGAACTTGGTGTGAACAAGTATACACCCGGCAGAATTTTTGGTGATCTCACATTTCTGTGTGTGGAATGGGGTGTAGGGTTAGTATTAGAGTCTGGACAGGAATGCATTGGAACAGTCAAATCAAAGTAAATAACGACGTGGACTGTGGTCTCAAATGCATTCTACCTGTGATGGTATGGAAGCAGGCGACGTTCTGGAGCACTGCAGCCAGATTTCAGGATATTGTGGAAATATGCTGAGGAGCCCATTGTGTAGTTAAACCAGAGACACCGATTGTGCACGGTTTAAGACTGATTCAACCTCGGCTGTGCCCCGTAGATGTATGGTCACGATAGTTAGAGAGCAAAATCAAGTGGTGATTTTCACAAATATTTAACTGGAGCAAATATCTGATGATGGAGGCAACAGCGTAATAGTATTATCGCCAGACTATGAATCCAAAGACCCAGATGATGTTCTAGCGGCACATTTTTGAATTCCACTATGACAGATGGAACCCAAGTTGATTGTTGAAAAAGCCCAGCGTGAACACTAAAGTCATTTAGAGAAGGAAGTACCGCCCACACCAATCTGGTTAATAGGTGACTCTAAATCCAAAGCAATGTGGTTGGCTGTTAACTGCTCTTGATGGGCAAGAAACGCCGAATGAGCCTGTGACGCCCACACCCTGTGAATAAATAAAATATCCAGGGGTGTTGGATGTACAGTCTGACAACATAGCAACAGTGGAGTAATGGAGACATTGGATTATGTTACAAGGTAGAATGGGGGCATGCCAGTAGATGTGTGAAACCTAATGAAGGGCTTTTGGCTGAGATCACATCCTAATAGTGTGTAGGTGTGAATAACAGGAACACAGGGGATTTTCGGGGTCACCGTTTTCCAGATATTTAGAGGTGGCTTTCACTGAATCGATGATAATGGTTGACATATAATGAGATGAACCACACCAGACCAGAGCAAAAACTGTGAAAAATATCAGTGAATCAGTGGATCGTCAGCGATTAAGTGGCAAAAGGTCAAGGATTGGAGGCAGGTATTAAGGGTGTAAGGATCTCTGGAGGTAGGATAGGAGCTGGCGAAAGTTGAGAGTTCAGAGCTCAGATAAGATGGAACCTTAGAGAGAGTGCCAGGGAAAGGAGTGACATGGAAAAGGCAGCTGCTAACATTGTCTCAAACTGAATGACAAAGAAGCTCCGTGAGCATTTCACAAGATGGAGGAAATAGAAATAGAAAGTATTTCAAAAGACAGTGAAGTTATGAATTAATCTCACATGAATTAATCTCACATACAATACTTCACTAAATGAATTTACAAAATCTAAATCAATATCACTCATGTGTTCCCCGTTATCGATATTATTCTTATCTTCCCTAAGAATTTTAATACATTTGTCACGCATAATTTCCCTTTCACAAAACATGCTGAATCTGCTTGATTCGACAGCAGGTCAGGCAGCATCCGAGGACCAGGAAAATCAACGTTTTAGGCATAGGCCTTTCATCAGCATTATAGTATCGACTCTGATCTCCAGCATTTGCAATCTTCACTTTCTCCTAACTGACTCTGCTTGATTGTATGATGCACCTCCTTGTGCTGAAAACGTCATTCATTACTTTGTAACTTCGAGACTGAATGATCCTAACACTCTCCTGATCCACCTCCCAATTTCTTCCTCTCTGTTACCTTCAGAACATCCAAAACTCTGCTGCCCATGTACTCACTCACACTGAGTCTTTTCACCCATCCCTGAGCTCAGTGACTTCGTCAGTTGAGCCAGAGCGACATTTTAAGAATTTCTTGCACTTACTTTCAACTCTCTGTATGATAGTGATCATTCCAATCTCTGCCAGTCGCACGATCATTCAAGATATCTGCACTCACGAATTCTAGTTTGTTGAATATGCTCACTCTCCCAGCAATGGTGGATGCTCTTTCAGTACGACCAGGTCCACAGCAAGTGTTGGTTGCTTGAGGAACTTAGGCTCCGATTGGTGACCTGGAGCTTGAGTTCCAAACACTGCTACACATCAGGGATCAGGGAATGATTTACTAGGACACTCTGTTTCAGAAGGCAGTCTCGTTCCTTTGATTAACTGCCTTAAATTCGGTCAGTGGTCAGGGATAGAAAGGGCTTCACTATAAGTGAAGCAGGTAGAGGGAACCAGAAGGTCGTGCTAAAGGAGCTCGGCCCTTCCACTCGTTAAGTTTGGAGATTCTTGTTACTTGTCTGGAGAGAATTGGGGCTGGAGAGAGGATGAGCAACCTGACCACAACACTGTGGTAGAAGGAGCCACTCAATTTGGGGAAGAAAAGGAAGGTGTAGTCATTATCAGGGATAGACTAGTAAAGGAAATAGACACTGTTCTCTGTTGCCAGAATTGAGAGTCTGGAAGGTCGATTTTCCTGATTAGTGCCCGGGTTCTGGATCGCTCATCTGTGCAGCAGAGGAACATTGGAGTGAGGGGACAATGTGCCAGTTGTACTTACAGGGAGAAAGGGGAAAGGTTCTGATGAAGGAATATATACAGCTCAGGGTGAAAGGAAAAACAGAACGAAAAAGATAATAATCTCCGGATTACTACGAGATCCATTAGCAAATTAGCACAAAGTCAGCAAGATTAGAGATTACAGGAATGGCTGAAAACTTAACGTTGCGCAGAACAGGTTTGAATTCATTGGACAATGGTTTCAGTACTCGGTTGCTCCAAGGACGGAACTGGGCCAATGGGACATGCTCTACCTGAATGATGCTCGGATCAGAGTTCTTGCAAATCTCACAACTCGAGTTTGTGGATAGGACTTCAAATTAAATTGTGGGAGTTGGTTTCAGTTGCATGGAAAATTATCCGTGGAAGCAGGGTTCAGCGCTGGTTAAAGCACATACAGTATCTGAAACAATGTAGATGAGCTTGTCGTGCAGATTGAAGTTGGCATGTCCAATTGGTGTAAGAATGTTCCACTATGATGATCCATCCTGCCTTCCACAGAACACAGATTGCCAGTGATCTTTATGCTTTCACCCTTCCCATGCTTTCATGCTCTTTAATTTTCATATATGTAAGGATACGAGAGAGAGGGGGTCATGTCGTTTCTTTGCCGAGTTGGTGTTCATGTATCCTGGTGGATAGAGAGATGTGGCTGCAATGGGATCAGGGCTTGGCATGAAGAGAAGCAGAGGGGGAGAAAGGAATTTGGAGAATGTCTACATTTGTTGAACCAGCTTGTCAGAAAGCTCTATAAGAACATACAATTCTGGATTTAATAATGTGCAATGTGGTAGATTTGATTATGGATCTCACGGTGAAGGAACCCATATGAGGCAAAGACTTTAAAAGAATAGAGTTCACCCGGCAGTTCAAAAGAGAAATGATTAAGTCAGCTGTATCCGGATTGAACATAGAACAATACAGCGCAGAACAGGCCCTTCGGCCCTCGATGTTGCGCTGACCTGTGAACTATTCGCAGCTCCTCCCCCTACATTAACCCATCATCATTCATGTGCTTATCCAAGGATTGTTTAAATCTCCCCAACGTGGCTGAGTTGACTACATTGGCAGGTCGGGCATTCCACGCCCTTACCACTCTCTTGGTAAACAACCAGCCTCTGACATCTATCTTATATCTATCACCACTCAATTTGTAGTTTTGCCCTATCGTACAAGCTGACATAGTCATCCTAGGCACTTGAGGAAATACATGAGCGAGGAGCTGGCTAGAGATGATTGGAAAGACGAGCCAAACAGGGAAGATAGAGAAGCAGCAATGGCAAAAATGTCTGGGGTAATTCAGGGGACATTGCAAAAATTAATGCAAAACCGGAAGAAGCAGATGAATGTAAAGACGAGGCGACCATAGTTGACAAGGGAAGTCAGAAACAGCATAAAAGCAAAGAAGAAGCATACAATGCAGTGAAGTTTTGTGGATGGCAGAGGACTGGGAGGCCTTTTTAAAAACAAACTGCAGGAGATAACCTGACAACAAAAAGCAATTCGAGGAGATAAGATGAAACATGAGAGCTAGACAGCTATTAGGATAATGAGGCTGCAAGGGAGATTTTAGAGATCTAAAATGTTACAGAGAGACAGGAGTAGCGAGCTTTGAGAGGATTTGTATCTCAAGTTGAGGCTCTGAATGTAGGTTTTCTCGCCGAGCTGCAAGGTTCATTTTCAGACGTTTTGTCACCATACTAGGTAACTCGCCACACAGTGAGCCTTCGGATAAAGGCAACAAACCAAAACAAGCAGGCAAAACGTGTCCAGAAATCTTAGCCACCCTCCCATATATGAAAAACATCTCGGAAATGACTGTCAGGCTACTCAGACGACTTGGCATCATGGTAGCCCACAAACCCATCAACACGCTAAAACAGCAGCTAATGATCTTGAAAGACCCTATACAGAAAATAAGCAAAATTAATGTCATTGACACAATAGCGTGCAGGAACTGTAACAAAACCACCATTGGACAAACAGGCGGAAAACTAGCCACCAGGATACATGAACACCAACTAGGCAAAGAAACGACATGACCCCCTCCCTCTCGTATCCTTACATATATGGAAAATAAAGAGCATGAAAGCATGGGAAGGGGGAAAGCATACAGACCACTGGTAATCTGTGTTCTGTGGAAGGCAGGATGAGATAACCATAGTGGAACATTCTTACACCAATTAGCAGAGTAAGGTTAAGGCTGAAATGTCACTATGGTGTAATGCTATAACACAAGTCAGAAAGCAAGTTTCTCTATTAAGTGTTGTTATGACACAATTAGGACCATAAATAATTGGGATATGACATTAAGACGTCTAATTAATAGTTCGTAGAGTCACCTTGAGACAGGAGACTATTGTAATCTCTGAAATAGCTCAATATCTATCATGATAGGTTAGTGTTCAATGGAAGATCATTGTAGCAGAGGTGACAATAAATATCTAATCATGATATTAGGAAAATATTAATTAGGGTCTGGAATAAAAGTCTATTGTAACAGAGTTAGCAATAAATATCTAACCGTGACATTAGAATAACATGAACTATAATGGAGAACTAAAGAGATAGTGGGAACTAACATTACTGATTTTATTGTGTAGCTAGAGTGAGGTACTTTGATTAATACAGTTGGGCATGCTGATAAGGTAACAGAAACATGATTTTAAAAATCTAAAAATCCACGGACCCTGAGGTTCGTGGGCGTTCGAGAATCTGCTTTCTCAGTGTTGCGGTTTTTTGATTGCAAATAAAAGACCGACTTCTTGAAGAATTCTCTGTGTCTACTGGCGGTTCCCTATATTTTCTCCACAGCAGATAAGGAACGACACCACATTGACTGGGATAATGCATCCATCGAAGGACAAGCCAAACGGAGACAAGCACGAGAATTCCGAGAGGCATTGCATTTCACCCATAATACTAACAACAAACACATTGAGTTGAAACCCATTTACGACCCCTGAGAAAAAGAATAGGAAATGACATCACCATATGAAATGACGTCAGCACAGGACTTGACATCACCAGCCCAAAGAAACCGAAACATACAACTAGAAAGCAGGAATCATCAGCAGTACTTCGTCCGGAGGCTTAATGACGATGTTGCCTAGTATGATGACGAAACATGTGAAAATGAACCGTCCAGCTTAGCGAGCAAACCTATATCCAGACAAGAGTACACATAGAAACGCTAAAAAACGTAAGGTTGGAGCAGTGGTAATGGGGAAGGAAGAAACTGCAAAGGAACTGAATAGGTAATTTGCACCAGTTTTCTCAGTGGAACCACGGCGGCTGTTCATTTTCTGCTTCATATCGATCGCACGATCGTCTGAAGTGTTTCCTTTCGTTGCAAAGCTTTTCAACAAAAAAAGCATTTACTTTTCCGAACGCGCATACTCGAGTTAACCATTTGCTCTAATATCCAAAATTAAGCACAATGTCCGGACGCATGCAATTTCAATCGCAATGCCAAAGGTTCAGCTGCAGCTTGTCATGTTGACAAACATCGTCTGGACAAACGTACTTTCAACGGTCGCACACTGTTCTTCTGGATACTCACAGACCTTTGGAGTCAGGGTTATGTGCTGCTGATAAACTGCTACGAAACTTATGCCAAAACATACTTTCAACGATCGCTCACTGTTCTCCTGGATAATCAAAGACCTTTGGAGTCAGGGTTATGTGCTGCTGATAAACTGCTACGAACCGTATGCCAAATGCATTTGAATTGTAATCTAACAGTGGGATTCTTTCTGCTCCCGACCGACGCAGTTGATGTCAGCAACATTTCAGAAGTCAATTGTACGTTTTGCTCAAGGACTCATGTTGCTTGTGCAATCTTCGTTTGACAGCATATTTTGCAAGTTATCACGCCTTCCTGCAGCATTTATCAGAGACAGATCAGCTGCTAAGATGATTGCTTCAGACAGCATGCTACATCCTACATTTGAAAATGGAAAAGGTGCAAACGTTTACAGGCTGAACACGCACTCACTATTTTGACTGGCGCGTCAGAGGCTGGGAGCTGATCTTACGGAGGTTTTCCAATCATGAGGGGCATGAATCGGGTAAATAGACGACCTCCTTTCGCTCAGATGGGGCATTGCAAAACGAGAGGGTATAAATCCGGGTGTGGGAGGGTGAGAATTCGAAAGGCAGTGAGGGGCAACGGTGCACGCAGAAGGTGGTGCGTTTTGGAATAACTTGCCAGACGATCTGGTGATGGATGGTATAATTCCAATACTTTTAAGGAATCTGGACGTGTATTTGAAAAGGAAGGGTTTCGAGAGAAATGGCTCAAGTGCATGCAATCGCGGCTGGATCAGTTGAGGACATCTGTTCGGAATGGACGACTTCGACCGAAGGCTGTGTTTTCACTGCTGTCCATGTCTAATGGCTCTATGATAGTGCGGGTGAAATGTCTGAAGTTGTTGAATTCAAAGTACTTCAGGAAATTTTGTTTCAATTATTTTATTTATCTTTTTCAGTTGTGTTTTTTTCACTGTTCTGTACCTCTTATTTCTTGATTGTCTCTCTTTAACTCTCTCCCCACTCTCTTAATACCTTTTTCCACTCCACTTCCCGCTTTGCTACCCTTCTCCCCTGTTTTCCATTTTGTCTCTGCTTCACCCATCCCCCACATATTTTGTCACATAGCACTGTCTTCAGCTTGTCTCATTCACGGCTCCTAATCTCCCTTTCATCTCTCCATGCACTGTCATTATCACCTTTGCATCTGAAGCCTTGACTCACCTTCTGTCAGCCTGGTATAAATAGCTCCCTAATTCTCGCACTTTTTTTTATCTTTAACAAAGGTTCAGTTAGACTCCAAACGTCAGCTCTTTTCTCTCCGTGCAGATGGTGCCAGACCTGCTGAGATTTTCCAGCATTTTCTCTTTCAGTTTCAGATTCCAGAATCCGCAGTAATTTACTTTTATTAATGGCGCTATGATGTTGCTGGTGATATGATAACTCCAGTGTCGATACATAAGAGGTGAGCAAGCGTGAGGGTGAATTCCCTCTGGAAGTCGTGTGACAAGTATTAACAGAGATCCAGGAAAATAACATGAACGAAGCTTTGATTTGAATTGAAGCCTGAACTCTGGTTCTCCTCCGAGACTGTGCCTGGTCTGCTTAATACTGCATATATTTCATGTTTTGCATTTGATTGTGAAAACAATTGAGACTGATTGATTTGCTGCAGACAACATCCACAGGTCATCACGGGTACGGCGATCAAGTCGTGCGTCTAACCCTGTCAAATGTTTTATTGCGCAGGTGAGGCTTCCTGCATCGTGGATTCGTGGAGCACGTTGTTTGGAAATACAGCAACGCAGCTGAGATCCGGCATGGACCAGCGAGTTGATGTTTATGACAGCGATGGTCGGCTTTCGAACGAAGACACATCTCAAGCGATCATGTGACAAGTTCTTGCAGACAGTCAAAGTTAAAAAGCCACGGTGACCCCAGACAACACGCCGCCAACCACGCCATCGCTTCGCATGGCTAGTGTGGGGACTGAACCCACGACCTTAGCGTTATTAGCACCACGCTCTAACCTTCAGAGCTAACCGACCAACGCCGCCAATGGTGTTAAAGCAAATGCCTATATTGCCAGAGCTCAAAACCACTGCAGCTGTTCATTTTCTGCTTCATATCGATCGCACGATAGTCTGAAGTGTTTCCTTACGTTGCAAAGCTTTTCAACAAAAAAAGCATTTCCTTTCCCGAACGCGCATACTGGAGTTAACCATTTGCTCTGATATCCAAAATTAAACACAATGTCCGGACGCATGCAATTTCAATCGCAATGCCGCCAGCTCAGCTGCAGCTTGTCATGTTGACAAACATCGTCTGGAGAAACGTACTTTCAACGGTCGCACACTGTTCTTCTGGATACTCACAGACCTTTGGAGTCAGGGTTATGTGCTGCTGATAAACTGCTATGAACCTTATGACAAATGCATTTGAATTGTAATCTAACAGTGGGATTCTTTCTGCTCCCGAACGACGCAGGTGCTTTGGTGTCAGCAAAAGCTCAGAAGTCAATTGAACGTTTTGCTCAAGGACTCATGTTGCTTGTGCAATCTTCGTTTGACAGAATATTTTGCTAGTTATCCCGCCTTCCTGCAGCATTTATCAGCGGCAGATCAGCTGCTAAGATGATTGCTTCAGACAGCATGCTACATCCTACATTTGAAAATGGAAAACGTGCAAACGTTTACAGGCTGAACACACAGTCACAATTTTGACTGGCGCGTCAGAGGCTGGGAGCTGATCTTACGGAGGTTTTCCAATCATGAGGGGCATGAATCGGGTAAATAGGCGACTTCCTTTCGCTCAGATGGGGCATTGCAAAATGAGAGGGTATAAATCTGGGGGTTTGGGAGGGTGAGAATTCGAAAGGCAGTGAGGGGCAACGGTGCACGCAGAAGGTGGTGCGTTTTGGAATAACTTGCCAGACGATCTGGTGATGGATGGTATAATTCCAATACTTTTAAGGAATCTGGACGTGTATTTGAAAAGGAAGGGTTTCGAGAGAAATGGCTCAAGTGTATGCAATCGCGGCTGGATCAGTTGAGGACATCTGTTTGGAATGGACGAGTTCGACCGAAGACTGTGTTTTCAGTGCTGTCCATATCGAATGGCTCTATGATAGTGCAGGTGAAATTACGCTGCTTTCTGCTCGAAAGCCAATGCCTATATTGCCAGAGCTCAAAACCATGGCGGCTGTTCATTTTCTGCTTCATATCGATCACACGACAGTCTGAAGTGTTTCCTTTCGTTGCAAAGGTTTTCAACAAAAAAAACATTTACTTTCCCGAATGTGCATATTCGAGTTAACCATTTGCTCTGATATCCAAAATTAAGCACAATGTCTGGACGCATCTAATTTCAATCGCAATGCCACTAGCTCAGCTGCAGCTTGTCATGTTGACAAACATCGTCTGGAGAGACGGACTTTCAACGGTCGCACGCTGTTCTTCTGGATACTCACAGACATTTGAAGTCAGGGTTACGTGCTGCTGATAAACTGCTACGAACCTTATGACAAATGCATTTGAATTGTAATCTAACAGTGGGATTCTTTCTGCTCCCGAACGACGCAGTTGATTTGGTGTCAGCAACAGCTCAGAAGTCAATTGTACGTTTTGCTCAAGGACTCATGTTGCTTGTGCAACCTTCGTTTGACAGCATATTTTGCAAGTTATCACGCCTACCTGCAGCGTTTATCAGCGACAGATCAGCTGCTAAGATGATTGCTTCAGACAGCATGTGACATCCTACATTTGAAAATGGAAAAGGTGCAAACGTTTACAGGCTGAACTATTTTGCCTGGCGCGTCAGAGGCTGGGAGCTGATCTTAAGGAGGTTTTCCAATCATGAGGGGCATGCATCGCGGAAATAGACAAGTTCAACGAACGCAATGTCGCATCTCACGTGATCAATAAACCTCTAAAGCGCCACTTCTGCACTTTCCAAAACTCCTTGAACCCTACCCCTTCAACCGTAGCAAGGATAGAACCCGTGTCCTCCCCTTCCACTATATAAATTTCTGTCTCCAAGGCAGCATCCTCAGCCATTTCTAGCACGTACAAGCAGACCCCATCACCAGAGATATATTGCCCTCACAGCTCCTCTCAGCGTTCTGCATAGGCCATTCTCTCCACGACTCTCTCGTTAGGTCTGCAGCCACGAACAACCCAGCAGCCATTCCTGGCACGTTCCCCTGGCAAGGGAAGAGGTTTAAGACATGCAACCACACCTCCTCCTTCATCTCTATCCAAGCGCCTAAAGGATAATTTAACATCTGCCGGTGATTTTCCAACACATCCAGCAAGTTCATCTGGTGCATTCATTGCTCTAGCTCTGGTCTCCTCTATACTGGGGAGACTTGGCGCCAACTAGAGTAGTAGGTGATCTCTTCGGAAAGCCTTCAGAAACTTCAAGAAATCTGTCTGCATGCAAACCTTGCTTTTTAACATTGGTGGATGTTTTTCGGAAATTTCTATAACTCTGGCCAATCGGGAGATTCGTTTAATAAATTGAAACATTGTCAATTATTTGCATGAAGGTTTATTTGTTTGAGTAGCCATGATTTGGACGTGCTGGTGTTGGACTGGAATGGACAAAGTGAAAAATCACACAACAGCAGGTTATAGTCCAACAGGTTTATTTGGAAACGTTATCTTTTGGAGCCCATCACCTTTCAAAGGTGGTTGTGCAGAATAAGACCATAACACACAGAATTTATATCCAAATATGTACAGTGTCATAAAGATGTGATGATACATTAAACAATCTTATGTCAAGTCATTCAACTTTTAGAATGGGATGTGTTGCTTTCTATTTTCTTGATATGTAAAACGCAGGACGTCTATTAAATAACATTATCAAGCAACGTCGCTCTTCGAAACATAGGTGTCATCGCAGCTCAGACAATGCATTAAGTTGTGAGGCCAGTCTGTGCCCCAATGCTGAGTTAGTCTTGTTCTATTTATAAAGTGGATTTTACAGAGTTTTACATGGATTCATTCAGTTATTGAGCAAATTAAAATGTTTGGAATATGACAGAAGACAGAGTAGGAATAAATGTGTAATTTTCATCTTGCCATTCAGGTATAAGTGAAGATCATTTCTTGAGACATCGGCATTTATAATCTCAATAAATGATGAGAAGAAGATATCATGCATTATGTTTGTTGAAAATACAGTGACACTAAAAGACAATGAGGGCATTGGAACACTGAGAAGGAGTGGGACAGTTTCAGTGGGTTAAAGTACACAGAAATGTCTGTGCAAGATAATGTAGATAAGAGTGAGGCATTGTTCATTCATTTCAGTCTGGAAGAGATTCCACCCATTGACGTTTTTAGATGATTATGCGAGTCCAATCAAGAGGCACAAATAAGCCTTTTCACCGTTTCAGTGCCTATATATTTCATTATAACCTTGAAAATTTTTCTCATCTCAGACCGTTATAATTTTGATGAATTAAACACTGCCTTGGCATCAGTTCAACCCCTCATCATTGTATCCTTGCTTTCCAGCCATCATTTGGTCAATCGCTGCTGCACTCAAATGGTCGTGGAGTCCAATCTTCTGAGTAGCTTTTGTCTTGCTGTATTTGTAAAGTCAATTCGGTGTTTTGTTAACGTCAAATGGCAGCAGTGGACAAAGCTAAAAAGACTGACTCATTCAGAAACATCAGTCTTGACTTGATAGAGTGTAGGATGGTATATTGCCTCAACTATGCCTGGAGTCGACAATGCCTCGACAGCACATCAACACACATTGAGGTATGCAGTTGGCTCAGGTGTGACAGGGATGGGAGCGAAAATGTTGGAAAGTGAACAGCCCGAAGTCCTTGTGCACAAGGACGCACAATATTTGGTACCGAACTCACTCTTTAAAGGCCAGCATCCTGTCATTAATCACCCTTCACTTACACCCTTTGCCATTGGCCTATCATTCAGTCAGACATTCAGCATCTTAATATCCCTGACATTCATGCTTCTTTTTTTTAAGCCGTTGCTCCCTCATTGGATCAGATTAACAGCCATAATCAGATAACTCATATTTTATGACGTCCAGCTGGCTGGACGCATGACAATAACAGGTATAAACAGCGATGAACTCCCATAAGTAGGATTCAGCAAATCGGCAAGAAATTGAATAGCTGAACCTTTGTTACTCTAAGCACTCATTGGGCCTTTGAACACGTGACTGGAAACAGTGTTGCCAGGAGGAAGGGTTTTGTATGTGTGAATTATTGGTGCGAATTCTGGATTTTGTGCGATCTGAACACTTTGGTAGCGTGGGTTTTGCTATATTTGGATGGGGATTGCTACTCTTCTGCGGAAGCATGATACCACCATTATGAAAATTTTATTCAAACAGAGTGAGGATTGACGACTTTTCATCAATCTCAGTTTGGAAGTAAATGACGCTGCTCACTTGAAGGAGATACACTGGAGTCTCACTTCACAGGAGACACACTGGAGCACTGGTCAAAATCCCACGTCCCCTTGCTTTGTTTTCTGATGGCAAGCATTCGCATTGTCGGCAGCATCGAGGCTTCTGAGCATATTTGATTTTGATCACCAGTCCAGTCACATCGTTCTTTCTTCCCTTCTCTCTCACTTTCACCATTGTCTCCATTTGCTTGTGTTTTGATGGTGGAGGAAGATTGCATCAGTGACGTCTCCAGAAGCAGCATGTGAAAATGGAACTGGACTCCTCGTGTTGGTGTGGCAGGCTGGCTGACAGAAACCCATTATCTTGATTGATTGCATTGAACTGCGTTTAATGAAACACTGGAACTGACATATTAAAAAGGAAGCAACTTGTTTTGAGACTGGTCAGTTACAGAGGGAAAATTAAAGTATTCAGTACTGTCTTATGTAACACCTGTCGTGAGATAGAAACAGAGTTTAAATTAAACTAAATACATCGTTGCACTGTGCGAGATAAGTGGCTATCCAGCCCCATCTACGGCACTTTTTATTTCCCTTCCCAGGAACAAAGACACGGAGGAGTCTGTCCAAAACTTTTTCATTCAACTTTGCAAAGTCGGGTGCTGTTCCCAAAGGTACACACATACAAGCATAGTAATCTCCACACATTATATGTGTGCTGAGTCTACTGCTGCTGCCTTGACCAACGAGTGCTCGGATTCCCCACTGTTTTCCTTATTTGGGTTCTGGTGCCTGCGATTATTTTGTTATTCACATGGCCAATCAGTGTTTGAGCTTCCCGTTCTTCCCTTATATGGATGATGTTGTACAACTGTGGTTAAGGGCGGCCTCTCAACTATCGAGGAAAGCTGTTACAACTGTTTCATTCATATAAACGTGGGGGAGGTCCGGCAACAGTTTCGAGTGTCTGCTTGTGTTTACTATGAGGTAGAAAAGACTAAAAGGCAGCTAACCGTCTACCCCCTACATGCTTGTGTTTACTATGAGGTAGAAAAGACGAAAAGGCAGCTTACCGTTTAAAAATTACACTACCCCCTACAGCACCAAACTACTGAGTCAGAAATGTTCTGGATAACTTGCTAAAAGAGCATTGGAATTCCCACTAAAGCTTTTGGTTTCAAATAAAGCGAAACAGCGATAATCTGATCAAGATTACAATGCTGCTGGAAAAGCACAGCAGGACACACGGCATAGGAGGTGCAGGGGAATTGACATTTTAGGCAAGAGCCCTTCATCAGCACCATAATTGGGTGTCATGTATCTTCTGACATTCTGACAAACTCCCGAGCTTGTTCATCAAACTGCCCTTCTCTAATACTACCCCCGCCCAAGAGGGATTCACGTTGTTCCATCTCGAGATTTATTCGTTCAACCTGCCCATAGGGAACATCCTTCTTAGTAAGGGCGGTTTCGATCAGTCGTTGAGTTAATCCCCGGACACAGGGAATAACGCAACACACAAGGGCAGTGAGTACCCCTGCCACCACTATACATGAGACAAGAAAGGGAACGACCACCCCCGTCCATTTACCGAACCAAGCTTCCAACCAGTCCGTGAGGCCAGAGTCGATGCCCGAATTTTCGGCCAGTTCGTCCGCCAATGTGGTGAGTCCATCCAGGGCGCGGGTGATGGACCCATCAGGGGCGGTGTTGTTGGGGATGAAAGTGCAGCACTGAGTGCCTATCATGACACAAACACCCCCCTTCTCTGCCAACATCATGTCTAAGGCCAACCTATTTTCCCACGCCATCCTACTAGTGGCGTCCAGTTGTTCTGCTATTCCTTTCACTGCATCCCGGGTATAATTAATGAACCTCTGCTGATTGTAGTAAATATAATTAATCCAATCCACATTCTTATTGATGGTCACCCACCAGAACAGTGACGACTCAAAACCCGCCGCTATCTGGTTCCTAGCCTTGTATTCGTCAGGAACACCCCGGGGGACCCCTATGGTATCTAAATATATGTTATCATCGAAAGAGGTCTCCAAAGCTCTCTCAGTTCTTCCACTAGAACGGGGTTGCTCTTGTTTTTCAAATACCAGGGTGAATGGGATGGCCAATTGAACGATCGCACAAGTGCCCGTCCATTTTTGGGGCAGTGTCGGTCGCAGAACCCTCCCACCACAGTACCACCAGAGGTCTGCCCTAGGTACATGAATATGGGAGTAATTCCCGCCCCCGGTAGTTTCATTGACCAGCCGAATTGATCCGCTGCACTTGTCAAATGTCCCCACATCGTCGTCCCACTGTAGTCCCGTTCGAGAGACGCAGGCCTGGTGCGTACCCGTTACCCCTGAAAATGCTGGCGGGCGGGGCGCCCCCTCGGACCTGACGGGGGCAAACTTCAAACTCAAGGGTCGACAAGTGGGGTCGTTCCAGGCCTCTCGGTCCTGGTACAGCCTTATCATGCAGTCCATGGCTCGTGGGTGTTTCTCCCATCCCAGCGGGAATGGGACCACCTGAGGTTTAGGGCGGGCACTCGTGCATGCGTAGCAATCACTCTTTTTCATGCTCCTCACAGGAGATTTGACCCATTCCATCCAGGCATTCGCCTCCCCGTATCCCGTTTCTATTTCAAAGGTCTTTTCCAAATCCGTCGTCTCAATTATTCTAATCTTTTCCTGCTTATCAGTGGTGGATGAGCCCCCAGACTCAGCTTCAATGACCGTGATATACGTGCAGCACAGCTGCATCCCCCCCCATCCTGCCTGGCCCCCAACTCTCATACCCAGTATTGTTCTATTAAGTCTCGCCTCGTTCTTTTCCAAGTTCTTTATGGTCAGATAAAGCGGATTGCACTGATTCTGCCCACAATCTCGTCCAGGGGTGATGGGATCACGGACAACTGACACCATAGCCTGGACCCCGGGGGCTGGAGGCCTATTTATGCCTTCCCTACCATGCAATTGTAATACTAACGTCTGACCCTGGAATCCCCTTTCTCTCTCTAGATTCTGCTTAGTTTGATTCAGTTGACTTTTAGTCCGACAGGGCACCAACTCATATAGGTCTAAGCTAAATGTCTGTGTTGATTGGTTGGGAAGAACGGAGATGGAGAACCACTGACGGTCCTCTGCTTGTTTTTTCCAGAGGCCAAATTGGGTAACACGCACACTATGACCCAGCCCAAGGATAATGGCATAGCAAGTTAACAATACGATTGACAGCATTTTTTTTTTCGCGACACCCGTAGCCCGAGGGCACAGTTCCTTTAGACTCGCCAAAGTCCGATTAGTTCGTTCTCAGGGTCTCTGTTCCTTAGATGCCTTTGTCAGAGAGGTCCGTTCGTCCTCTGTCGGTTGTGGCACTGGTCCCTTGACTCGAGTGTAATGTGTCCAGCCCTTTTCGGCCGTACGGACAGCCGTTTCGGTCGTCAAAAGTACCAGGAAGGGACTGTCCCAAGTTGGTTCGAGGGTACGTTGCTTCCAGCTTTTAATCAGGACCCACTGACCCGTCTTGACGGTGTGCACCGCAAACTCGAGGGGCGGCGTCTGTGCCAAAAGTCCCTGTTGGCGTAAACGAGATAAAGCAGACCCCAGAGCCACCACATATTTTTGCACAACCATATCCCGATACTCAAATACAGGAGGTTCCCCCTTCGGCCCATGGAACGGGAGGCCAAATAACATTTCGAAATGGGAGACGCCCAAATCCCACCTTGGCTGGGTGCGAATTTGCAATAGGGCAAGGGGTAGGCATTTGGTCCAAGGCAGGCCGATTTCACTAGTGAGCTTGGTTAGCTGCTTTTTGATGGTCTGGTTCATTCTTTCGACCTTGCCCGAGGAGGAGGGATGCCAGGGGGTGTGCAAATCCCAGTCAATCCCCATTGCTTGCACTACATTCTGGAGGACGGTCGAGGTGAAGTGGCTCCCCTGGTCAGAGTCAATAGCTCGGGGTAGCCCAAATCGTGGGATGATTTGCTCGAGTAGAATCTTGCTAACCTGAGTTGCCGTTGCCGTGGTAGTGGGGAAAGCTTCCACCCATCCTGTCAGGTGATCTACCACTACTAATAGATACTTCAGACGACCTATGGGGGGGAGCTCAGTGTAATCTACCTGAACATACTCAAACGGCCTATAGGCCAGACTCCTACCCCCTTATCTTGCATGCTGCCGCAGCCCCCTTTTGTTAATCTTTCGACACGTTATGCAATCTCCTGTGACCTGCTTGGCTACCGTGTACAGACCAGGGTGAGCATATCGGCGCAGGAAGGCATCACACAGTGCCTGGGCGCCCCAGTGACCCCCTTGGTGTAAACGGGCAATAATGTCCCGCGTCAACGGTCGATTTAGTAGCTGGCGGCCATCGGGTAAGGTCCACTTGCCTTCCCTATCCTTTGTACCCCCCAGAGACGCGAGAAGAGTTTCTTCTTTGTCAGTAAACGTGGGCACTTCGGTAATTTCGGATATCTGTGGAATCCTTACCAGGCAGTTTATTACTTCCTTCCCCATCCCAGCCAATTTTGCCTGTTCATCTGCCAATTGATTCCCCAGGGTCTCTATTTTATCGTCTTTCTGGTGTCCTTTCACAGGTACTACAGCAATCTCTTGTGGCAGCAACAAATCCTCCAAGATCATGGCTACTAGTTCCTCGTGGACCAACTCCTTTCCTCTACTATTTATCATTCCCCTCTCTTTCCAGATCTTCCCAAAGGTGTGTACTAACCCAAAGGCATACTTAGAGTCAGTGTAGATTGTCCCGGCTATTCCCTTTAAATTCCTCAGAGCCCGGTGCAAGGCGTACAATTCGCACGTTTGTGCCGACCAGGCATTCGGTAGCCGTCCACTTTCCACTAATTCCCAACCAGTCTCACTAATGACTGCATAACCGTTGTGTCTCTTCCCATCTATCACTCGAGAGGACCCATCAATGTACCACCACCTTCCTTCATGTAAGGGGGTATCCCTCAGATCTTCCCTCACTTTACTCTTGTACTCTATTATGTCTGAACAGCAGTGTTCCAGTTCCTCCTCCCCTTCCCCTTTCCAAAGAAAGTCCGCCGAGTTCTGGCAGCCCCCGACTTCTATTCGGAGGTCTTCTCGGTCTAACAATATGGCTTCATATTTCAGAATTCTCGAGTCAGTCAGCCACCTCCCGGCTTTCTGATTCAGAATAGTTCTAACCTGGTGGGGAGTAGTGACTGTCAAGGAGGCCCCGAAAGTCAACTTCCTGCTTTCCTCTACCAGCTTTGCCGTGGCTGCCACCGCTTGGACACACTCCGGCCACCCTCGGGAGACTGGATCCAGAATTTTTGACAGGAAAGCCACGGGCTTCCTTTTACCCCCCCCAGTCCTGGGTCAATACTCCAAGAGCGGTTCCCTTTCTGGAGTTCACAAAGAGGCGAAATGTCTTACTAAAATCCGGCAAGCTTAAAACAGGTGCGGCCATCAATTTTCCTTTTAGGATTTCAATTAACTTTTTCTCCTCCTCCTCCCATTTTATTCTGTTGGGTGCCTCCTCAATGAGTTTTAGGTACAAGTCTTTAGTAAGGGGGGCATAGTCGTCTATCCATAACCGACAATAGCCTAAGAGTCCCAAGAACTTCCGCAACTCCCTCTTGGTCGTTGGGAGGCCTAGTTCGATTATTGCACACACCCTTTCCGGACTTATTCGTTTCTGTCCCTGGCTTTTCAAGTGTCCAAGGTACTTAACCTCTTTCTCGACATATTGGAGCTTCTTCTGACTCACTCGTAACCCCTTCTCAGCTAGGTAATTTAACAGGGCATTAGTCCCAAGTAGGACGTCCTCCTCCGCCGGTCCGGATAAAAGGAGATCGTCCACGTATTGTATAAGCTTAAGGGCCGGGGACAAGGTTAGTCCCTCCAATAATTGTTCCAGAATCTGCCCGAACAGAGTCGGGGACTCAGTGAATCCTTGGGGGAGTACGGTCCACCTGTACTGTTGTTTTCTGCCACTATCAGGATCCTCCCATTCAAAAGCAAAAAGATCCCTATTGTCCTTGTCCAGGGGACACGCCCAGAAGGCATCCTTTAAGTCTATAACACTAAACCAGCCGTGGTCCGGGGGGATTCGCCCCAGAATAGTGTATGGGTTCGGTACCACAGGGTGCCGTACTTGGACAATTTTATTTACTTCCCTTAGGTCTTGGACCATTCGGTAGCTCCCATCCAACTTCCGGACCGGCAGGATGGGGGAATTGTATCGTGACATACAGGGCTCTACCAATCCATCTTTTATTAGGTCTTCCATAACTGTCTTCAGGCCCTGCCTCCCTTCCCAAGAGATGGGGTATTGGCGCACTCTGACGTCGGGGCTCTGGGGCTTTAATTTTACCTCCACAGGTCGAATTGCGAGTCCTCCCCGGTTCCCTTTGGCGACCCAAACCCTAGGGTCTATCTCTGTCAATCGGGACTCACTAAGGTATGACATGGTAACGGCTAATTCTTCCTCTTCTCCCACTTCTATTCGCAATCCGAAACGGACTATCAAATCCCGTCCCAACAACCCATAGGGAAGATGGGGGAGGTGAAGGAGTTCCACCTGGAGCTCCTCCTCCTCCAGCCGCAAGGGTTGTGGTTCGAATATTTTCGCATTAAAAACCCCACCCTTAACTCCTGAAATGTTTAATGTTTTAGCTTGGAAGCCAACCCCCCTCGGATGGAGGGGAATTGAGGACCTGCCAGCGCCTGTGTCAACTAAGAAGGTAACATCTTGTCTAAATGGGCCCACCCGTAAATTTACCAGGGGTTCTTGGTAGGCCCGTGTTCCGATCCTCCCCTGACTTCCCTAATCCATTTGTTCACACTCCATTTCATACATCCCTTCTCTTTCCCTTTTAAACTCGGGACAATCCCTTTTGAAGTGTCCCAGTTTCCCGCAATGGTAACATCCGGCCTTCTGAGGGCGCTCAATTCCATAAGATCCTCCTCTCTCACTTCTGCCACGTCTCGCTTCTCTCCCTCTCCAACTTTTCTTCGACGTTCCTCTTTCCACCCCATAATCTCCCTCCCCCATTCCGGTGGACTTACAAGCTTCCCGTACGGCTGCCACCATCATTTTTGTCTTATGTTTCTCCCTTATTACATTCCTCTGAACGTACACCTTCTGTGCTTCCCGTAATAATTCTGCAACATCCTTTTCAGCCCAATCCTCCACTTTCTGTAATTTCTTCTGAATGTCAGGCCATGACTTAGTCACAAAGTGCACCTTAAGCATGCTCTTGCCTATTTCCCCATCGGGGTCTAAACCTGAATACTTTCGCATGGACTCCCGCAAACGGTCTAAAAACTCACTCGGGGATTCATCCTTTTTCTGTCCAACTTCAAATGCTTTTGCTAAATTCCGCTGTTTGGGCACGCAGGTTTGGATCCCCCTGATTATAAGGCTTCTGAGGTCTGTCATATTGGTCCGTCCCCCCGCGTCGTTATGATCCCACCGGGGGTCCTCTAAGGGGTACTTCTGCTCTCCACGCTGAGGGCCGTCCTGATGCTCCCTATCCCAAATGGCCATTGCACTATTCCGGATCATAACAATTTCATCGTAATTAAATAGTATTCTCATCATGGCCTGCAGTTCAGCCCATGTGTATATACTGGGCCCCAGAAATTGGTCCAGTTGTGTTCCCACACTGACGGGGTCGTCCAGTAGACGGTGTAGTTCATTACGGAGTTGCCAGATATCCCCAGAATTTAAAGGTTGTACTACGAACCCGGTCCGTTCGTTCCCAAACGGCACCTCTCGTAAGGGGTTCAGCTGTTCAATATTGTCACTCCTCCCAGCTCTCAATCCCTCTTCTCGACCTCTCCGCATCTCGAGTCGGACTGATTTCCTAGTGCCTGGGGTGAGTTGTGCGCCCCCTCCTGTGCCCCCCCCCCCCCCCCCAGCAGTCCCTTCCTCACTGGTCGTAGCCTGCTGGGACTCGGAATTATCCGTCGCAGGAGGGAGGTCCGCGCTGGACGCCTGGTCGTGTGCGGGTGGTATATACGGGGGCCGGGAAGACGGTGGCAAACCGTCGGTGAGGATGTCCAAAGTCTTCTGGGGCTTCCTCGGGTCTGTTTGGGGAATCAGAGGATAGAGACGCGTGGGACTCTCGCCGTCGCCCGCCAACCAGGCGGCGGCATATTTGCTCTCCTCTGGCTCAAACGGTTGTTTTCTGTTAACATATACATTTAGGATTTGACACACCCAGTCTTCATCAGACCCATACTCGGGCCAAACTACCGAGGGGGCGCGGATAGGTTCTTTGGTCCATATAAACAACAATATTTTATCATGGTCTCTTTCTTTAAGTCCTTCGTTCTACTACTGTCCGTCCATAGACTTAACCTCCGACCTAATTGACTATCGGGGGGTATTTCTTTCCCATTTGCAGTCTTCCCTGACTTTTCCTTAGAAGTCTGATTTCCCATGGTTTATCTTCGGTCCTAGTCTTAAACGCCCAAAGCGTTTTCACAGATGACCGTAAAAACCACGCGGCCAACAAGGAAGAACAAAAGAATCTCTTACCTTGATCCGTGCACGCAGTTGTCTGGCCTTTTTAAATGTGTGTACCCCCGTGTATAGTCACTAACCGGTCGTCCCAGCACTCGTCCGTGTGTTCCTTTTCCAGGATTCAAAATTATTTTTAAATGAGCCGGGTCACATCCTCTCTTGGCCGACGGCCAACGGACCAAGCTGATCAGTGAGAAGTATAAATATATACTAGACGCGTCTTTGTTGTAATCAGGCTTGATCCGTGAGCCGAAGAGACTGCCCCCCCCGGCAATAATTATTTCATCCCGGAGGAGCCCCCAATTGTGCGAGATAAGTGGCTACCCAGCCCCATCTACGGCACTTTTTATTTCCCTTCCCAGGAACAAAGACACGGAGGAGTCTGTCCAAAACTTTTTCATTCAACTTTGCAAAGTCGGGTGCTGTTCCCAAAGGTACACACACACAAGCATAGTAATCTCCACACATTATATACATGTATATGTGGGCTGAGTCTACTACTGCTGCCTTGACCAACGAGTGCTCGGATTCCCCACTGTTTTCCTTATTTGGGTTCTGGTGCCTGCGATTATTTTGTTATTCACTTGGCCAATCAGTGTTTGAGCTTCCCGTTCTTCCCTTATATGGATGATGTTGTACAACTGTGGTTAAGGGCGGCCTCTCAACTATCGAGGAAAGCTGTTACAACTGTTTCATTCATATAAACGTGGGGGAGGTCCGGCAACAGTTTCGAGTGTCTGCTTGTGTTTACTATGAGGTAGAAAAGACTAAAAGGCAGCTAACCGTCTACCCCCTACATGGTTGTGTTTCCTATGAGGTAGAAAAGACTAAAAGGCAGCTAACCGTTTAAAAATTACACTACCCCCTACAGCACCAAACTACTGAGTCAGAAATGTTCTGGATAACTTGCTAAAAGAGCATTGGAATTCCCACTAAAGCTTTTGGTTTCAAATAAAGCGAAACAGCGATAATCTGATCAAGATTACAATGCTGCTGGAAAAGCACAGCAGGACACACGGCATAGGAGGTGCAGGGGAATTGACATTTTAGGCAAGAGCCCTTCATCAGCACCATAATTGGGTGTCATGTATCTTCTGACATTCTCCACCCAAGTCCAAGAATGGCAATTCCACCTCAAAGCTAAAAAGAAAGCCACTCAAATTTGAGAGGTTCCAGGTGCACTTCAGAATATATCAGGACAAAGAAGCAGAAACCTTGGAAGTAGGAAGAACAGACTCAACTCTAGTTTGATGAGCTGACGTCGAGGATTATAAACTCTTGAATTGGCTTATACATTTCAGAACTGTAAGGTCATTCGGGGATATTAGAGGGAGAGACGCATTTGTAAAATTGGATATCTATCTATCTTGTAATTTAAAGATAATAAACCTCGTCTCACTATTCGTGTAAAATGAACTCCACTAAGTAAGCAAGTGAATTAGAATATATGGAAATGAATATTACAGGGTACAATGTCAGTGTCTACAGGGAAACATTTAATTAATTTGCCTCGGTATATTTCAGATGAAAGAATCAACAAGTAACGTTCCAATAACGTGCTTTCGGGGAGGAAACTTACATCCTTGTCTCATCTGACCTCGGTGTGACTCCAGACACACAGCAACATGGTGGACTCTTAGGTGCGTTCTGGAATGGGCAGTAAATGCTGCCGTCAACAGTGAAGACCTATTCCCATATAAGACCACAGAAATCATGCTGCAGTTATAGAAATCACATTTTACAGATCTCTTGAGTACCATAAGCAGAGGCAAGCAGCACACCTCAGAAAGAATGTATTAACCGTTGCGGGAATACAGTGTAGATTTGCAAGAATGATAACTAGACTTTTGGGATTTAGGTCTGAGGAGCGGCTGTCCAAATCAGGCCTTGTCTCTCTTGAAATTAAGAGCCAGATTGGATAAAAACAATCTAATTTCACTGTTTGAGTATTCTAGAGCAAAGAGCCTTTGACGGAGAATTCAGGTCAGTATGTTCAGGAGAGGTTCAGGAAGCACTCCGACACAAAAGAGCTTCTGGATGATTGTTACTCTCTGGCACAAATGGCATGAATGCTGGATCAGTTGTTAGTTTTAAATCTGAGATCGATTCATTTTGTTCAGCACAGGTATTAGGGAATAAGGCAGATGTGCAGGAAAATGAAGTTAGCTCACACATAAGCCACCGCGTGGCAAAACAGGTTTCAGGGGCTGAATTACATTTTGTCATGTCCGTATACATCGTAATCTCCTCCTATATCATATCCATGTTTAGATTAGATTACTTACAGTGTGGAAACAGGCCATTCAACTCAACAAGTCCACACCGAACCTCTGAAGAGCAATCTCCCCGCCCCCCCAAACCCATTACCCTGCATTTATCCCTTCACCTAACAAGACGGGTAATTTAACGTGGCCAATTCACCTAACTAGCACATCTTTGGACCGTGGGAGCAAACCGGAGCAACCAGAGGAAACCGCCCAGCCTTCCTAAAATGTGGTGTTCAGAAATAGTCAGAGCTCAGTTTTATCTCGTTACAAGTCATTTGCTCCTAAAGATGTCAAATCAGTTCTTTTACCCACTATGTTGACTGAAACGGTGAATTTTATAAGCTTAACAACATTTCCCTTCCGTTTGTCCTCTAACTGAACATAACATGGCTTTTTACAAGCCTGCCCGACCTACCCAGTCACTTTCCAAAAACGGTACTCTCCAAGTCTTGATATCATAATGTCCTATCCAGAATTGGGGCAGTTTATCAATATTATCTCGCCATACCAACCATATTAGAACTTCGTGACTTCCTACATTATCTACCAAAGTTTTGCCGATTTCACTGGTTATCGGTGTAAAACGCACCCAGATATATCCTGCTGATTGACAGCGAACAGCTGAAATATTTTGAATAAGGCAAACAGCCCTATATAAAATACTATTTTACAGGAGAACATATAGCCAGAGAGTTGATGATTTCACTGACAGATTGTCTTTTCAATTCAATTGTCAAAGCACTGATTAGTTTTCAATGATTGAATGAGTGTACTGTTGACTTAAAGACACCCAACAAGACTGGGATAGATGGACGCTATTCAGTTCCTTCTCCAATTTGATGCACTGGAAAAGGAGCCATTCAGTTTCGATTTCTCTTCGAGGTTGCTGCCAGACGGGTTGGGGTTTCACCGCAATATCTGTTTTTTTGTTTCTGATTTACAGCAGTTATTTTTGATTTTATTCCGTCCCATCTCCAGCCTGTTACACAGAATAAGTCCAGTCAGCAGGGCGAGGCAATGACCTCGTGAAATTACCGCTAGACTATTAATGAAGAAATCCAGGTAGTATTCGGAGGAATAAATCTCACAATGGAATTTTACCTCAGTGAAAGTCTGGAAATAAAGAGTCAATGTTAATCATAAATCGAATGTCGAATGTTGGTTCCCGTCTCCTTTCGAGAGGGAAACTGTTCTCCCTATCTGGTCAGGATGACATGTGACTCAAGACTTACAACAATGTGACTGATACTTAACTGCCTTACAGACAATTAGATGGGCAATAATTTCTCGCGCTGGCCAGCAACACTCTCATCCCTTGACTGAAAGAAAAAAAACATTTTTGAGACTGGTGCAAGAGGTGAGATGGGAAAGATGAACAGCGGAAGGCAATTTTTCCATTCTAATTTGGGAACAAGATCAGAGGAAGGGCATAACATGAGTCCACACTGCTCTACATGAAAGAGCTGATACAGGAGGGAAAAGGAAGGTGTGAAAAGGGTGGGCGAGTGCGAACATAAATGACAACTGGATAGGGACTAAGGGAGTAGTCAGTGAGGTTGAGAGAGGTGATCTTGGGATGTAACGCAAAATGTATGCAAGTAGTTATTGTGATGGATGGAATGAGAGTTCAAGCTTAATTCTGCAGTTTGAAAATTTGAATGCATGAGATCATTTGTTGGTATCTCATCCCCATTCCCCTGCCGTGACACGTACTGAAACTGGATATTCACCTCAGTAAACGTAACCTCTTCCCTATTTCGCAGCATTCAAACATCTCGATAGCCCTGTCTGTCATCCATGATCTTCTCGTGTTTTAAAAACTCCCGATTACTCTGCCATTCTCTCTCTCCCCCAACCCACGTGTTTAAGCTGCTTTTTTTTGTCTTCATGCGTCTTATACCCTGCCGTTTACTTTCTCAACTCCCCGTTGGGTCGTCGTTAGTCGTCCACAACTACTCTTTATTTCACCCAATAATTATCTGGATTTGATTCTCTCTCCATGTATTTAACTATCTCTGTCTTCCACTGTATTCAAACCTCTCCCTGCTCAGCATGTTGAAACCCTGTCCCTATTGCTTTCCATATACTCCTCTCACAATTGCTGTCAAAAGAACCCACTCTATTTAAACCACGCACATGACTATCTCCCTATTCAACCTTCACCTAATTGCTCTCGAATGAGGTCTCTCACTACTATTCTCCATTTTATCCCATCCACGCTCTATTTAACTCTAATCTTTGCCCTGCAGTTGGCGTCTACCAGTTCTACTGTATTCAATATATTCCTCATTACACTCTATTCAGATTTTTCTCTATTGCTCTATTAACCACATTCTCTGCCCCTTAGCATAATGCTCTCTCTACTCCCCTGAATTAAAGACTCCCTCTCTTATACTGAATTAAATATTATCGCCTTCCACAAAGGCAAGTAACCTGTCATCAATTCACACTACGCTTATGCTCACAAAGTACATGACATTGATCCAGCTGGAAGAAGCTGGTTTTGTGGAGTGAGCCCAAACCCAGAATATGTTGTTTCTTTATTTTTAAATTTTCATTAAACAGTTCACAGTTTACAAAACAGTGAATATTAACTGCTGTATCCAGAGAAACAGCAATTGTACAAGGGAGAGGAGCAGCAAAGCCAGACCCCTTGGCCTACAGTTCAACCAGCTTTCAAGGAAATGAGGAACCTCAAATCCAAGATTCAATGATTACAAAACAGTAACAATGATACTTTCTAATACAAGACAGTCCAGAGAAAAGAGAAAAGCACAGACTGTAACCAGTCAGTGAAACAACAATCCCTTAATGAGAACTGAGTTACCCCTGAAACACTGTGCATCACGAATTTAGAGATCAGTCCTCACTAAAGGAATACCAGTTAACAAAGCTGGCTAAATATTTCAGCCAGTTAAGGAATCAGGATCACCCCCCCCCACCCTCTACACACACACAACAACAAGAAAAAAGAAACCAACTGCAACAGTAACACACTGACTGTGGCACAGCCAGCAAAATTTCAGTCCCACAGATTGAGAGGACACTGAATCTCCTTTTCTTTTTAATTTAATTAAACAAGTCACAATTTACAAAGTCATTAACTTTTATAGCTGTATGCAGAGAAAGAGCAATTTTACAAGGTAGAGAAATGGCAACGCCAAGCCCCAAACCCTGACATTCAACCGAGTTTCAGGGAAATGAGGACAAACCTCAAATCCCAGTATCTATCATTGCAAACAGAAACAATGACATTTGGAGATATAAGACAGTCCAATTATGTAAGAAACGGAGCATACAACACCGACACTCAGAAACCCCAACATGTCCGCCAACCTTCCTTCCCACCTACCGGGCACTCTAAGGCAGCATGCCCCTATGCACCTTCCGGCTCTCGATCCAGCCCATGCCCCTTCCAGTTCTCGGTCGGCCCTGTCACACTTTCCGACCACCTCTAGGACAGCGCGCTCCAGTACTTGCCTGAGATGACAACGGTCAGTTTGGCATACCAACCATCCTGCTTGCCTAACCGCTCTCAGCGGCTTCTGACCACCTCTAAGACAAACTGTCCTTACAGGCCTTCTGGCTCTCGGCTGCTCTGACGCACCTTCCGACCAACTATAGGACAGCCCGTCCCGATCACCCCTTCTCGGGACGACAGCGTTCAGAACAGCCTACCCATCTTCTGGCTCTCGGGGTGGCTGGCATCAGGGTTGCTTACTCACTCTCCAGATTTCGGGACAGCCTACCAACTTTGACGATCACAGGATGGCCTACCCACTCTCCGACTCTCAGGGTGACAGCTTTCAGGGACACATAAATCAGTGAAGGTGATAACCTCAACAAACCACATGACAGAGTTTATTACCAACGAACAGAGTCCTTTCTGGGACATGGAGTCCATTAGCATAGACAGTTCTATTCAAAATGTACAGTCCATTCGCAGGAACAGTGTCCACTCCAATGTACAATGTGCATTGTCGGAAATAGAGTCCACTCCAAATTGCAGAGTCCGTTGCTAAACACAGTCCACAGCCGAGGGCAGAATCCATTCCCGAAGGCAGCAATTGCACACCCTACAGCACACAGATATTCAATCTCCATGGAGTCCTGGCCTATCCTTGGAGAACTGGGCCCACTCACACGAATACAGTATATTGTAAAGGTGCAGTTAACTCACAGGGGTTTGGTCTACTCTTGAAGGAAAGGTCTTCTACCAAACCCCAAGGTACAGCAAGTGCTCGACTCCCACCACAAACATACTTGTTCAATCTTCATAGGTGAAGTCGCAGGGCTAGGCCTCCCTACTGGAACAGCTCATCTGGTAAGATGTATTTTCGCAAGGGCTCTTTCCAAACAACAAGAAAAGTGAAGACACACACACACAAAATGTAAAACTGAAGTCCAAGCGGCAAAGCCCTACCACAAAATCAGTATTGTCCTTTTCTCAAAAATGAAAGAGAAAAGAGTAACACATAGGCTGCAACACACAGCCAGTGAGCTAACGGTTCACTAATGAGAACTAAGTTACACCTGAAACACGTTATGTGCATCAGGACTTCAGAAATCATCCATCACTAAAGGAATAATAGTTAACAATCTTTCTAAATAATGCAGCCCGTTCAGGAGCAGAAAACAACAGTAACAGTAAAACACTGACTGTGGCTCAGCCAGCAGAGTCAGTCCCCTAAACTGAGGAGACTCTGAATCTCCTGTTTATATCTGTCAGCCAGGGCTCGCTGATTGCACAGGTTAACAGCCCCAATTACGGTAAATATACTGAGTGAGACTCATCTGGCTGATCCCATTACAATTCCTCCAGCATCCCCTGACACGAAGAATAAAGTGAGGCCTGTCGATGCTGGAGATCAGAGTCCATAATATGAGTTTGTAAAATCACGGCAGGTCAGGCAGTATCCGAGGAGAAGGAGTCATCGGTTCAGGCAGGAACCGTACATCATGGTAAATCTGCCAGCCAGTTTTCAGCATTCTCCATTGTGGTGATTGACTGCAAATTCAATTGTCTAGGAGCTTGAGTTCCGAGTCTATGAGCTGCGACACGTTCATTTCTTAGCTCATGGTGAAAGCTTACCCTTACTCCTGGAATTGTGTAGCAGTATCACAAACATGAAACATTGTGCATTTTCCAGCTCATATAAAAAATAAAATCAGTCGGTGTGATTGAGAGCAAATTCGGCCTAACAGGAGGAAGGCGTATAACTGGAAGAACTAATCGGATCTGCTGGTCCTTCAATCAATCGGTACGAAGCAAGGGAGGTGGTAAAGTGTCACGCATGACCAAATTTCCCACATGTGTTTGCAGGCAGGTTTATTGCCTCTGTGACTAATGTGACCAGAAGAGTGTGGGAGCTGCTGAAGTCAGTGAAGGGGGAAGAAACAGACATTGGAACAGACATAAAACCAGCGCATTCTGTGAGGTTTCCTGAATGATTTATGAACATATGCAGATCCGAATTTGAACATCTTCTTCGCATTTTTGCATTAAAGGCATTAGACACCGGTTGCGGCCGCCATATATTCTGGTTCCATTGTCCCATATGTTGAGTGGAGAATGGTCACTTCTCCATTGGTTCCTTTCGAATAATGATCGCTGTTTTGCCAGAGGATTTCAGGGAGGAAGTGTTCACTGTTTTGTCTTCGCACTTGTGTGAGGATAGTGAGGAAGTGTTCACTGTTTTGCATTTGGAAATGAGGAGGAGAAACAGTGTTCATTGTTTTGGACAGAGGTGTCGGGGTGTTGAAATAGAGTTCATCGTTTTAAAGTGGAGCGTCGGTGGATGTAACAGTATTCGCTGTATTGCATTGGAGATTGGGGTAGTGAATGGAAGATGGTAACTGTGTTGCATAGAATCTAGGATGGGGTTGGGCAATTATTCAATGCGTTCCGTTGGGAACTTGGATCAGACAGTGTTCAGTCTTGCACATTAGGATGTTGGCACGAATGTTTTATGGGATAAAGTGTGGCACGGTGCATTTACTGCCTTGCTTTGTCACAGGAAAGAGTACCAAGGGAAATGTTTGTCTCTGATCAGTGATAGATATTTTTTCCTAATCATAATATAAAGTGTATGAAATGAGAAGGACTTGCAGACTCAAAGCAGATATCTGATAGACACTCTGTTCAGTCGGTTATGAATTTCATCACCCCATTGATTGTGGAAGAAATGTATTTAATTATTTCAGTCTGTTGGAAAAGTTTTCAAGTATTGGTTTGGCTCTGAGTGTTGGAAGGTATGTACAATCATGTTGTGACTACAATGGAGTACGTGGGTCAAAATGTGTGGCAGTGGAAAGCACAGCAGTTGAGGGTGCTTCGAGAAGCAGAAGACTCGACCGCTCGTGCATATGCCCAAAACGTTGTCTTTCCTGCTTCTCAGGAGCTGCCAAGCCTAGAGTGCATTTTCCAGCGCCATACATTTGGACTGTGGTTCCCAGCATCTGCAGTTCTCACTTTCTCCAACCCTGGAGAATGTGTCGAGTGATATGTAACCACCACCCCCTCCTACCCCCGAGTACTCTTCTTCAATCCAAGTTAAAACAGTGAACATAATCTCTTGCCATGCCGAGGCAAGTTGTGTTTTCCTGAGGCAGAGCACAGTGCAGACTTATCTGAATGGTTATTTAACTCCTGAGGGGCAAGCGATCAGAGCATGTTAAGCAGGGTCAAACATGTGCATTATGACATAGAAAGAAGCCGGTTAGCCCATCACGTCAAATCTGGTTTTTGGAAGAACAGCCCAATATAACTCAGCCCCGGTCTGTCACCAAAATCCTGCACATTTATTTTCCTCAGGTCAGATATAATTTCTGTCATCGATCACTGATCGTTTCCACTTGTAGCACTCTAATATGAAGAATGTCTGCATATTTCCCAACCTGTACTGTCCACAGAAACAATTACCCATCTACCAATTTCTCAAAATCTTATGTATTATATTAATCTTTCTGCAAAACCATATTTGATATTGTTTTGTTTTATTGACGACGCTACATAGATCTTTTAAACTCTTGTACAGCTCTATCAAAATAATTTAATTTTGTTTTTTGTTAAGAATAATGCAATTTCACCAAATCAATCCTGTGATAGTATCTTTTATCCAATCAACCATTCCACTATATCTTTACCTCATACACTCAAAGGCCTTCAAATCCTTCCTTACCAGGTATATGCTGACCAAAATTGAATGCAATGATTAACTGAGATCGAACAAGATCCATGGTCACATGCACCACATAATTGCCAGTAAACAGGATATTTTATCCATATACAAATAACTCCAGCATTCCGTCTCTTTCTCACGGTTCCTCAGCCACCTTGCCACACTCAACACCATCAACGTCTCTCCCACCTTCATGTTTAAGTCCTTCTATCGGCATCAGTCCTGCAGAGTTTGCATAACTAACCCTGACAGCGTGTGTGTGTTTACAGGCAGGCGGTAATACAGGTTCCTATTTAGTTCTACAAGTATCTGAAACTGCCATCAATTTTCCTATTTACAACAGTTATCAAACTGCCGTGTGTGGGAGGACAAGTTGTCACATCAGAGAAATAGGTTTGATATTTCGACTGCCCGTGTTCCATCATCTGAGGCATGGGCCCACTGGTGAGATCCAACAGGTCCAAGGCGTGTACAACAACGACATTTAAAAGGCATTTCGACAGGTACTTGGACAGCAAGGTTGTCTAAATATTGGCAAAGGGATTGGATCAGTTTCGGATATCTGGTCTGTGTAGACGCGATGGAATGAAGGACTTGTTTCCATTATGTGGCCTTTATGCAGTTGGAACACTGCTGCCGTGTAGCAACAAGTATTATTATTATCACCAAACAGAGGCTATGGCCAGGACGAAGAATCCCTCCATCTGAGGGTCCCACTCTGATGGGTTCCCAAGATCATTTTATCCATATACAAATAACTCCAGCATTCCGTCTCTTTCTCACGGTTCCTCAGCCACCTTGCCACACTCAACACCATCAACGTCTCTCCCACCTTCATGTTTAAGTCCTTCTATCGGCCCTTTACCCTATCAGTGCTTGCAACGGTTCTGCCAATTCTGAATACTTGTCCTCTAAATTGCTACAATAATGAAGTAATCCTAATATTCATCTTGCCTCGTTCGCACTTTGCGTAGGTTCAGTTTAAATTCGTGAACTTCTGGAGCTGGGACAGTTTAAAATCTACTGGGACTGCCCTCTCTTCCTTCCTGGTTTGATGACTTCACACATCACACCCTGCCTTCGGAACTGCGATTTCCGTGAGTTATCTTTTACTCCAATCTGGCTGACCTGACTCCATTGTCTATTTAATATCTAGATACCGTCTTTCTCACCGACTGATGCGATGAATTTGGCTAGCTTCATCCGCCAGGCATGAGGGGAATATTGCTGGACTATTGCAGAGTCACAGATGTAACTGGATCCATATTAAGCTTTCCTCTGACAGTACACACCTGCTTATTCAGGGATTTCAAATCCACAGGTAATACCAGATCTCATTCACAATATCAAAGACTGAGAATGTATTATGTTTCCATTTCAATCCATTAAATGTAGCGTGCAGGTGCTGATCATAGGGATACTCTTTTGTAGCAGATTTCTAATCAATATGGAGGCGGGATGAGCTGTCTGGTTTCCATCACTCATTTTGGGATACTCTCAGTCTGACTATTTCCTACTTCTCTATATCTTTTACTGGAAAAAAGTTACTTCCTCCCCAGTCGCAGCTTTGATGGAATTTAGTGGGGAGAGGCCTCTCAACGTTTACAGGGTCAACAGAAAACAACCCATATTCTGGCTTGAGTTGTCCACACTGCTGAGTCGTTCCTCAATGTAACTCACCATGTTCCCTGCCTGTCCCAGTCTCCCTGCAATGCAACTTCTCAGGACATTTTGCCTTACTTTTTTTTTTCCTTTCTGATCCATGCCAGAGGATCCCCACGTTATAGTTTGTGTCTTTCAGTCAAGAGTTGCCCATCAGTTCTCAGAAAGCCCTTTTTGCATTTACACGCACCTATATCTGAATATATATTGCAAAATAGCCAATGTGCATCAGGCAGGTTCATTACATCTGGCTTTTTCAGATTCACCTCCAATTGTTGTTTGAAAGGCTGAGGGGCAAACCCATTTTGGTAATCAATACAGTTGCTTCTGTATTAATATTCTGTATTATAATGGTTCCCTACCAGCAAGTTAATATTTATTCTTGGGCTTCTTCCCCCCTCTCCCTAGTCCGCTACTTTGGGCATGCGTGTATGACATGTCAATTATCATTGTTGAGGTTGTGTTCTACAACAAATTCAATCATTTGCTCCCAAAAACCCCATGATTCGAAGTTCGTTTGAAGGGTTGTTATTCATTCACCAATATTTGTCGTTCTGCAAGCGAAGCATTGGATTACTTTCTGTCAATTTTTATGGAGTGGAAAACATGGAAACAAATCATTCAGTCGAAGTCATCCATGTTAAGTAGACGTCCGAAAAATAAATCTAGTCGATTTGCCACCATTTGGTCCAGAAGCCTTTCATGCCTTCCTATTCAACCCTCAGTCCAGATACAAATTGTCCCAGTTTCCAATAACTAATTTGAAAGCCCATTCCATGCACGCACCATAGCCTGCATGAAAGCCTTTTCCTTTAGGTCCCTTTCAATCCTTCCCCTCCCACCGTCAACGTATGCCCCACAGTTTTGAACTCGCTAAACCTGGGAAAAAGAATTTGGCTTTTCAAACATCTCACTCATGATTAGTGACAGCTGTTTCAGCCTCTCCCTTAAGTTGAAGCCTTCCAACGCTGGCCACATTGGTGTAATTTTTTTTTTAACCCTTTAAAATTATACAACATATTTCCGATTACTGGGTGCCATGATTGAACACATTATTCTAAAAGTGTCCCAACCATTGTCCCGTATATGAGCAATATGGCATATCATCTCCTATTCTCTATACTCTGTCCAATAAATTCAAACGTATCAAACACATTTTCCCCTATTCTATCTGCCATTTTCCTATGCTGCTATTTTCAAGGAATTATACATTTAGGTTTCTTTGCTCGGCAACAACTCCCGGGACATTACCATGAAGTGTGCACAACATACTCTGTTTGCCTTTCGAAACTGAAGCATCTCATATTTATCTAAATTAAAATCCATTTGCTGCATCATTATTGGATCGACTTGTGAGTCTATTTTCAAGGAACCTGTGTGTCTTTGTACAGTCACACTTTCCAGGACCTTAAACAAAAGTGACTATATCTTGCACTGATTTGCCTTTCCGAATGGAACACCTCACGTTTATGTAAATCAAAATCCATTTGTGGCCTTTTGGACACAATTATAACTCCCTCTGCTGTCCAACTCCCCACTAATTTTGATGTCACGTCCAGACTTACGATGCACCCTGTATTCACATACAAATCACTCATATTAATGACAAAAATGCTCTTCTTCATATTGCCTGTCCATATTCCCTGAGTGTCCCATTCTCCCTGCAATGCAACTTCTCTGGACATGTTGTCTTTCCTTCTTTTCCTTTCCCATCCTGAGCAGAGGGTCCACACGCTATTGTTGGCGACTTTAAGTCAGAAGGTGCTCATCATTGCTAAAGAAAAACACAGATCTCAGAAAGTTCTTTCGGCGTTGATGCACAACAGCGCCATAGGAACAATATCCAGGCATTACACAGCAGTGGGTCATCAAATCCTTTGTTGTCCCTCTGACCATACGTGTGTGTTCCACTTTGGATCACTGTCCTCAATTCCATTTAACCGGAACCCAGCACTGGATAACTAAACTACAGTCTGTACCATCTGGCAGTTTGGTTTTGTGCCGACAAGTCTGATAGCCGCTACCTTCACTTGTTCAGGTTTCTCACTATTAATAGTTCTGACAGGTGGCTATCAGAATTACAGCCGGCTGCTCATTGTTACCATTTTCTTCTCTTACGAAGTGGTAGTCGAACCCCTCTGCTATTTAAAGCAAACACGCAGATAAACTCGTCTCGCCTCGACAGCTGTTCAAATATGAGAGAAAGAGAACTACCAACTTCCATGACTAACATTAAAAAAAGTTTATTCTTTTGTGGCTCTAATATTGAACGTACGAAAAAGAAAACCTTTCAAAAATCCAAGCCTGCATTTCTCTTAAATATTTATTATCTAATTAGACACCAAATCTATTTTTTCAAATGTTGTTCCAAATGATTGATGGGCTCCTTGCTGAGATATTTATATCAACACTATTCAAAGAGAAGTGTGGAAGACTTGAGTTTGGTACCATTATTAAAGAAAAATTCGAAGTAAAAACTCATGAAGTATTGACCAGTGAGACTGATGTCAGTAGTGGACAAATTGTTGGAGTATATCCAGAGAGACAGCAATGCATGTATTTGGAAAGGCAAGGCCTGATGATGGATAGTAAAAATGGCTTTGTGCCTGGGAAATCAGGTCTCACGAACTTGATTGAGCTTTTTGAGAAGTTTTAAAGTGGTTTAATGAGGTCAGAACAAAGTCGTTATCGAAATGCACTTCAGTAAGGCGTTCGACAAGGCACCCCATGGGAGACTGTTCATCAATTTTCGATCTCATTGAATATAGGGAGAATTAGCCGTTTGGATATAGAACTGGCTCAAATGCAGGAGACAGAGGGTGATGGTGGAGGGTTGTGTTAAAGACTGTAGGACTTCGAACAGTGAAGGGCCACAAGGATCGGTACTCGGTCCACCAATTTTCGTTTCTTATATAATTGATTTGAGTGAGAATACAGGAGGTATGATTAGTAGGTTTGAAGTTGACACTGACGTTGGAAGTGAAGTGGACAACGTCAAAGGTTACCTCAGATTATAACAGGATCTTGATCAAATGCACCAATGGACTAAGGAGTGGCAGATGGAGGTTAATTTAGATAAATGCGAGGTGCTACCTCTTGAAAAAGCAAATGTTTGTAGGACTTATACACTTAATGATAAGATCGCAGGGACTGTTGCTGAACAAACAGATTTTGACGTGCAGTTCTTAGTTGCTGGAAAGTAGTGTAGTGAAGAATGCATTTGCCAAGCTTTCTATTTATTGGTCGGAGTGTTCAGTATAGAAGTTGAGAGGTCATGTTTCAGCTGTACATGATGTTGTTTAAGAAACTATTGGAATATTGCGTGCAATTGGCCTCCGTCCAACAAGAAGTATGTCATGTAACTTGAAATGATTCATAAAAGATTTGCAAGCATTGAAGGGTTTGAACTATAGGGGGAAGCAGAATAGCACGGGGTTGTTTTCGCTGAAGCGTCAGATGCTGAGGAATGACCTTAAAGAGGTTTTAAAACTCATGAGGGGTGTGGATAATGTAAATATACAAAGCATTTTCCCTAGCGCGGGGGAGTCCAGAACTAAACGGCATTGGCTTACCTTGATAAGGTAAATATACGAAAGGGACCGAAGGTGAAACTTTTCATACGGAAAGTTGCACATGTATCGAATGAGAAGCAAGAAGAACTAATGGAGGCTAATACAATTGCAACTTTTACCAGTAGCTCATTTTCTGTTCTATTCCATCATCAACTTCCTGTTGCACTACTGCTCCCAGTTGTATATCGCTGGCATTGTTTGCAATGTTGAAGGTCTGCAAAAAAAAATGATGCAGCTAATATTGGTGACGGGATCAATACTACTTTCATATTCTCAAATGCTTCCTGACATATTTTAGTCCACCCAAAATTTTGTTTTCTTCTTTAGCAAATGTGTTTGCGGTGGTACCACACGTTTTAAGTTTGGAACAAATTTTCGAAACAAGCCATAAAGTCTTAAAACTCGAAGCACAGTCCCTTGACCCTTCTCTTGATAGCTTCGAAAATACCTCACTGGATCTGCCAACCAGCCCAGCCTGAACGAGCATTTATCGCAAGTTCTCAGGATGCTGCGAATGCATGGCCAAATTTTCAAATTAGAATAAGTAAGGTTGGACATATTTCTCCTCAAAATGGAGCAATGATTTGACACATTTGGTTTCGTCACTGCTTTCTCCTTCCAACTTCTTCCTGTTAACCTGACTATCCTGACTACGTCTGGACTTCTGATGTTATTTTTTCTCTCCCTTTCTCCTTCTCTCTCGCCTCGTCTTTCTTCTCTGATTTTCGTTTTTGCTCAGCCAGGAACCTTCCCTGTCTTTCTTTATCTTGTAACTAAATTTGGCTTATTTGCAATTCACAATTTTCGAACTCTCCTGCATTTCTCTGTTTCTCCGAAGCACTTAAGCACTGAAACAACTCCATTACACATTCAGCTTTCTTCTGCCCTTATTCAACCCAATTATAACCTACTTGCTGATTCTAAAATTATATCATTCCTCTGTCCTCCTGAACTTTCTTGCCAGACTTGGGAAGCATTTTCTAATCACAGAAGCTCTGTCTCAACGTTAGGAATCATTTCCCACACTTTTAATTGAACCCAACAAAATAACGACATAAAACAAATTTTCTCAAGTAAGTTTTATTTCCGGGATCTCGGAATATAATCGGCAAGTGTTTAAGTTAGTTGGGTTGGTTTGTGCCACAAATCGGTTCAAATCTGTGCAAATCCCCGACGGGATCTGTCTAAACCTGACCAAATCTCGGACGCCGAGCTCCTAAAATGTTACCAAGCAGTGAGAAAACCCCTCCTTTAATTAAACAAAACATCGAGAAGATTTCGCCTCCCTATGTAATGTCTCAAAATGTATGCAGCAGAGAACACCAAAATAATTTAAAGGAAAAATATGAATGTATGTTGCTAACAATAATAATGAACACTGATTGAAAAAAAAGAATCATTTTTTTTCGAACTGCTCACGACCTGACGCCGAATGTATAGAAAAAAAAAATGCTGTTCCAATAAGCCACTTACTAAAATACATTTCCAGCTTTTGTTGAAAACTTCACATCTTTTGTTTTTGCCGCAGCCTTCAGTTCTCATGCTGGTCTCCCTGGGTTGTCTTCTTTCTTTTCACTGTGAATCGGCTTTACATGAAAAGATACCTTTGATTGAGAGATTTTTTTGTTTTTTTTTAATGCACAACATTACATTGGCTGTTAGCTCTACGGCAGAACCTCTCTGTGTGGCAGTTGCTGTCTGACCAATTTTAAAATATCCTTATTCTTATATTCCCGCAAAGATCTGATCTAATCATTGGTTCAATATTAGCAAAACAATACAATCAAACTTGATTGTGTTATAACATATGGGGCAGAATTTAAACTGATTGCGTCAATTCAATTTGTGATCGATAGCACAACCAAAATTCGGTTATCAATTTTACAGCTTTCACATATATTTAATTGTCCAATCCCCTTCAGGACTTCCATTCCTTTGTACAAAAGTTCATGTAGTATCTCAGTTCAGAAAAAGATACAGTACATGCTTTCAACTTCAGAAAAGTTCTCCCTCCTACTAAAATGCCTGTTCCAATTTTGGGGCTTCCAGGCTACAGACCTTCCTGATCAATTTACCATGCCAGCTAAATCAGTCGGTAGTTTACTGAACCCAGCATAACTCCAATCACCGTCTTAATTTGTTTCGTACTGCAATGTACAGCCAGAAATGAGTGCACAGTGTGCCTTTGCACTGAACGATGTTAACATTAAATGCACTCATGCAAATGAGTTCCACGCAGTCACTAACGTACCGTTCAATTAACCTCCGTGCAGCACCGATTTTTCTAGGAGAAATATCAAAGAATATTCTTGAGACAATAATTCGATGTTGAAGACGCCTAATAAACTGTACCATTAGATATGCTTATTTTGATTTTTGAAATCTATAAAAACAAAACATATACAATGATGATTCGAATACAAAAATGTGAGCTTTATTCAATATACTTAATAACAACTTTACATACTATTCGCGTTGTGTAATAGCTAAAAGTGCACTGAGATGAAATAAGATTAGATTACTTACAGTGTGGAAACAGGCCCTTCGGCCCAACAAGTCCACACCAAACCGCAACCCACCCATAACACTAAGCTAACACTATGGGCAATTTAGCATGGCCAATTCACCTGGCCTGCACATTTTTGGAGTGTGGCAGGAAACCGGAGCAACCCCACGCAGACACGGGGAGAATGTGCAAACTCCACACAGTCAGTCGCCTGAGGCAGGAATTGAGCACAGGTCTCTGGCGCTGTGAGGCAGCAGTGCTAACCACTGTGCCACCGTGCCGCCCTAAATTATTGATCATTCAGTGAAAATATCATGCAAAAATGACTGCAATTCATTAATTTTTCACATTATTATTTGCACCATTTCCTGCATTGGAAATTCCTTCTTATGCAATGCTTGCAAAATATTATGGTACTTGTTAAATTCAAAACTGAAGTAATGAGGTGATGTCAGAAAATTTTGTTGAATTGATTTCAGTTTTACCGTGTTAAAGACTTTACGGAATATGTGGATATGTAGGACGATCCCTGTATGCATGGAATCATTTTCTGCTGTTTCAATTACCCGCGGATTACCGTGCCCGAACATATAATTTTGAACCACGACCCTGCCGGGAAGGTACGTTCCCCATTGAAATGAATGGCTTTCATCGTATCCAAGGTTTCTGGTTTCTGCTGTGAGTCCTGGACCTTACCCCTGAGGGTACGGGTGTTTAATGTATCGTTGGATTATCAGTCTGGAAGTCATTACATATACCATGTCAGCACTGAAGTACAAAATAAATTACTGGTGGTCTATACCTAGAGAAATTCGAAAGCAATTGTCATTATTAATCTACCACGTAAAATATAATAAATTTGATTTTCTAAAAATGTTTTCTCATTATTAAGAAAATTAGCCTAAGCAATACATGGGTTGTTAATATGTTTATTCAAAATAATGCACACATTTTTTTCCAGCAATGTAGGACAGGAACCAATTATACATACACTGCTCATAAACGCTTGAAAACTACTTAGAAACAGTGACCAATCAATTTAGAAGGACTCGATAGCTACAGGTTAACAGACTTACTCTGTTGCCAGAAGACATAGATCCCCAGACGGGACCTCGGCTTCGAGATCTGTCAAAAGAATCAACGGAATGCGGTCTATACAAAGCAAGGTTATCTGTTTCATAAAACGAGGCAACCCGACGCAATGCTGTCCAGCAGCATAGATACTAAAGCTTCTTTGCTCCGTGGCGAAATTGTGCAATGACAATTGAACAATAAGAATTTTTTTTTAAGAAACAGTAGAACTTTTCTACAAGAAAAAAACAATCAACTGTAATATTGTAACATGATTGACAGCAGGCTAATACAACGATATTTCCTGAGGAACGGTTCTTGTTTTACTTAAATCACTATCTTAAGCTAGCAGATCGAGGTTAATTTGAACGTTTGACAAGGAAAAATGATTATTTTGTGAAACACTGATATTTTGTCCTCTTCCTCTTGCCAGTGATGGAGGATACGTGTTATCAAAAGGTTTACTACAAGTGTCAGAGGAGTTCTGAAGGTAATTTTCACGAAATCTTCCTTGGTTCCACTGTGTGGCCCCTCGAGGGCAATTAATGGTCTAATGTCGGGGACCGCGTCACTAGCCCAGTGATATAGGCCGGGGACGGACGCCTCTGGGAGTCCCTCTGCCAAACTCACAATCGTGGACGCGAATGGGTGCAGGGCCACGACTATGAAGCGCAGATAGTTGTTGAGATGCCTCCTCTTGGACTACGAATTCCAAACCTATACGGATTAATGGTATGTCTTCATTCTGCTGTTATCAAGGCCTTATTATTCTGATGGAGTTAATCAGCGGTGGCTTCAACACAGTCCAAATTGTTTGTTTTGACTGCTGTAACCACAGAGGGTGGCAGGCAGCTCAATAGCATAGAATTATATTGAGCATGAACAGCCTTTAAATTCCAAGCTCCATCCCGAAATAGGGCTCATCACATTCTTGAAAGATTTCAAGGAAATATTCAGCAGACTCCTTATTTTTGGGTTGATGTTTAAGGATGCAAGAAAAATCAATAAGTTTTTCTAATGTGGCAGATGCAAAAGAAAGGATATCATCATCTCGTTACTGACCTTGGACGACAGTATTAGAGAGGGCAGAAATGTTATTGTGACCAATACATTCATTTAAACGGTCTTATTCAGAGCAGATAAGGACTTGCTCAAGAAGAGCCCAAAGATCCGGTGCAATGTCATCATAACCTTTAAATGAAGTGTTTAGAAAATCAACGAAATGCTGTGGAGTCTTGTGGTGGTCTGGTGCATTACTGAGGATGGACAAAATCTCATTTGATTTCCAGGGACAGTAAAAATGCATAGTGTCATTTTGACAAGGAGTGCCAGCCTGAGTGTTCGGCAGTTCTCTTATAGGGAACATATATAATGTGGGTACTTCGTCTTTCGAATAATCATAAGAGGTATTTAAATACGTTTCTAATTGCTGAGTGAGTTGTTTATTAGACGATCTGTGCTGTTTCATTCTTTGCTAACTGCGAGTGTTATAAACAACAGTGTCAGTGATCTGGGGACGGGGTGGGGGAAATAGGAGATTGTTTGAAAGTCACTGGTGACTTATCCTTTTGCTTCTGTTGACGGTTTGCACGAGCACATTCATCTTTGAGGACCTCAATAGATTTCATGGCACCATCAGCAGTTAATTCAATTCCCAATTTAGTGGCATTGTCCTGCCATGAGCACAAAACTGATTCTTTATGAGATTCATCACAATATTGTCTCCACCGTCCAATTAGTCCCTTTATCTTGTAATTCACGTTCCTTTGCCAAATCATTTGCTTGGCTGACTTGATCAATTGAATACTGTCAAGGCCACCTATTAGCCACTTCTCATCCACCAATTCTTTATGAAATGTGCCAGAAAGTTTTCGAATGGTTTGGATTTTTCGGGTAACTTCTCACATACTTTTACTAACGGTGAAGATAGATCTTCCATCTGATATACAGATTACCCATCTTTAAAAAAACTTCATTTCATAGTTACGTTCAAAAACCTTTATGATCCAACGGCCCGTCGCACACAATGATTTAAGTGCCAATTTAACTAATGTTCGTCCAATCGAAATCGATGTATCACCTCCAAACGGTTCTCAACACGCTCTCTCTTTGTTTACAGATCCGTGTCTTGACTCTGTCCTTAGATGTTACTCTCCCCGCCGCCGTTATTTTTTCCTGCCTATAATCTCTCTCTCTCTCTTCTTTTTTGTATCTCTCTCCTTTTTTTGTGGAGTTCTCAACTCCTTAGTGGTCTTCGACCTTTTTCCTCTCTCTCTCTCTCTCCCTCTCTTTCTCTCACTCTCACTCACTCACACACACACTCTCTCTCGTAAACTTTACATTACTCAAGAGTTGAAAAATGGTGCAGTAACTGGAAGAATACAGTACAGTCAGGAATGATCGCAGTAAAATAAAATCATGCTGCGGACGTTAAAAATTTGAAACAAAGCAGAAAATGCTCCAGAAAGCTCGCCAGTCTGGCGGCATCTGTGTGGAGAGAAACAGAGTTTATCCTTGGAATCTGATGTTATTCTTAAACAGAACAATACATAATTATCTGCAGTAAATCCAAGGGGAGTGTGTTAGCATTTGCAGGAGATATAGAAACGGTCCATAAGTGTTTGAACTGTGGTTCCAGATGCAGTGTGTCAGTACAGGGATTTGAAGGCTGCCCCAATTTAGTGTGTCAGTATTTACTGGGAAATTCCAAAAAAGTAGTTTCTTTTTAAGAAGACCTCGAATGGAAATTGTATGGTTTATTTGGACGTGCCTTGGGGAGCATTTAGCAGGAAGCTGCCTAGAGTGTGTCATCATTCAGCCGAGGTCCTGGGTCTGTGTATTGTGTGTCAGTGTGCAACAAAACTACACAGATCGAGCATCGTGAATCTCCAATGAGTATGTCCATGTGAACATCGGTCAGGGGGTGGTGCGTCACTGTGTTAGAGACGTACACAAAGAGATCACAGGGAGTCTCCAGTGACTGTATTACAATTTGAAACAGTGCCAAGACAACATCAGGACTTAGCAACTCTGAAGAGAATGTTGATATTTACAGGTAGTGTAACAGAATTTCCAGGGTATCTTTGGGTATGAGTCAGTATTAATAGAAGCCCCTGTAACAGTGACAGTGTTTGCTCCGGGTTCCCTGGAGTTGTGTACATCTTTCGACAGTGTGAACATGAATGCAGTGTTATTTACAAGGTGATTACCAGGATTATCCAAGGTCTCTCTCACACACACACGCACTGTGTCTCTCACCACGCTCTTTGCCTCAAAGACACAACTCAGTCTCTTTCTTCACATAAACACTATCACGGTCTTCCTTACACACTGTCTCTCTCTCTCACACACACGCTGTGTCACATGGATTCAGTCCCTCTGTCTCAAACATACACACAATCACACGCAAATACACACACAAACTCACACTCACTCTCTCATAAACACGCTCGCTCTCTCCCTCCCGCACGCACTCCACAACATACTCTTTCCCACGCACACGCCCTCCGGTGCAGCCACTCCACTCCCGCATGCATCTACGCTCCCGTGCAACCTCTTCCCCCACGCAGCCAATTTCATGTCTCGCCTCTCTCATGCACAAAATCTCTCCTGCACAGTTCTAAAATCCATACAGAAACAAAGCTGTAATTTCAAACCATCAACAACACTTTTTGATTCAGAAGAGGGAGCACTTTTTTTTCTGGAGCTGCACACATTATTTTCACACCAATCAATACAAGATGTGAGGGGGTACTGAAATTAACAAGCAAAATTGGCGAGATTACTTTTAATGGGTTTTTGAGAATGGATATTAATCAATTTCACAGATATTCTTCACCGGATTACATGCGCCTGTTTGTATGACTGAACGTTTGTGAATTGTACAAAAAGACCATGGGTATATTAAACAAATTGCTTCCTCTGTCCCAATTGAGCGAGGGAGGTAACATCACTGCCCAATTGTCCCATTGATATTTCATCAGCAAAAGCTGGGAAGCATCTGATTAAAATAAACTGTGCTAAATATTAAACTCGTGGATGCCATTTAATGTGCGCATGGTCTGTCTGTGTCTGTGCTCTTTCTTCTGTGTGTCTATGTCGATGAATGTGTGTCTCTGTAACTTTGTGTTTATATAATTGTGTCGAATTATCGGTGTCATCATCGCTATGTATGTGTATCAGTGTATCCGAGTGTGTGTATTAGTGTGTTTCTCTTTGTGTGAATACTGTACCTATGTCTTTGTACAGTGTGCTCTCTGTTATTTTGCACGTGAATCTTCTGTAATAGAATCAACCCATTCCGCCTCTTTCTTTCTTCCTACTCCTCTTGTGCTTAAAGTGATGGAATAGTCATGTTGATGTGAAATTCCATTTCTGTGCTTCTGCATCTCTGTGTCTGTGCGTCTATCTCTGTTTGCAATTGAACTAACTGAGGGAAGTTTGAATGAATGAGTGAGTGAGTGAAGGAAGGAAGAAAGAATGTACCAACTTTCTTTCCCTCCCTATTGTGTCTATGGTTATTCAATGCCAGAGTCTGTTGGCTCCCATACGTCCTAACAATATCTACGGAATTTTTGTTTGGCATAAGGATCACAGCCCGTGAATCTCTCCAGTTGCGTCATGTTGTTCTTCAAACAATGTCTTTGAAGACATAGACCAGTTTTGTCCCTTCGATATTGCCTCTCAGATATAAAAGGGAAATGAATAAACTCATTCCTGGTACCAAACGTCTCTACTTTTGATGAGTTTTTGCACTTACAAACTGACAGTTACAAATTGCAAAACGAAGCGTTACAATTTGCAAAACGTGCAATGCAGTTCATCATGTCTCACGACAAAACTGTTCATTCGAAGGTGCCTAGACAGAATTGGAATGAAAATACATCATTAAAGTTGTATTATATCGGGACAACTGCGGTAAGTCACATCATTTCTACATTACAGAAGGAAACTTTACATTTCTGAACATAATCATGTTTTACTATGAGAAACCTCAGTACAATTCCAATCCTCACCATACCAACACCCTGTATGTATGTCTGTGTATGTGTGTCTGAGCATGTGTGTGTACCTGAATGTATGTCTCTGTCTCTTGATTCTGATCTGAGCTTCAATGTCTCTGAACGCCTAACCGTTTATTCCCTTGTGAGTTGTGTGTGGAGGCCAGAGGAGTATGGCATGTATCACTTTAAACACAAAGTAGCAACGAGAGAGAGAACCATCAAATTTATGTCTTAACTTTCGTTACATCTTCCTTTCTCCCTCAGTTTCTCACGCCTTGCTTCCTTTTCCGTTTCTATGTCTCTTCCAATTTCTATCCTTCTACGTCCCCTCTCTCTGTCTCTCCAAATCTCTTCCATTAACTGTTAATCAGTCTTTCATCTCTCTCACTCCCTCTCTCCCTCTCTCGCTCTCTCCCACTTTCTCTAACTCTCTCCTTATCTTTCCCTTCCTCTCTCTCCCTGTCCCTTTGTCCCACAATGTGTCTCTCTCCTTCCCTCTCGCATTTTCTCTCTCTCCCGAGGCTGGTGCACTATTTCGAAAGGTCATGTCAGATGTTTTTTTCTCGTGGATCCCGACCTTTCTGGCCCGGTGTTTCAGCATGGAAGTGAGAAAGGAAACACAAAAAGTCAAGTGGGACTATGATAAAGATTTGGCTGCTAACACTAAAAGATATTGGCATTTGTGAGCAGGTCATTGTTGTGAATGTGTTGAAAGAGTGTACTATCGAGTTCCTTTACATAATTTCACTGACACTTCAAGTATATCTGACAAGATGCAAATGGTATTGAATGGACTTTTGCTGCCTTTTTTGCTCAGATCATTGCTGGGAAATTGGACACCTTTCTGAGAAAATTCCAGGACTGTAGCTAGCCTGTCAAGGCTGGGATTCTTGCATATTTAGCACTGGAACACGAACCTTCATTTTTTTTTGTCTGAATTGACAAGGCATACACCATTTACAACATTCAGTTCACTCAACTTTTTCTTCATTTTACTGGAAGTGAAGCAAATTCGTTTAAGACTGCCATAGTGATGCTGCCGTTCTCAGAAAGAGACACGAAGGGAACATGCAAAATGTACACCTGTGTTATCGACCGGTTCTGCACGACGGTCACTGCACCTAGGTAACTGCGACAACAATAAATCAAAATAACAAGATGGTTCATTAACGTGATACGTTTTCTTGAGGATGCATACAAGGACTTCTGCCCATGGAATGAAGTCCTTTGGTCGCCTAACATCGCGTTTGGGAATATTTATGGAGCTGACTCCTACTGTTTTTGATTCAGTTGTTCATGTCCATTCAAAACTCCCCCTGGCAGGATGGCAGACCTCAGACCTGGTCTGCTGCATGGGTGATACCTCAGCTGTAACAATTACAATCTTTTTCAATTGTTTGTCCTTCAGTTATTCTGACGTTTAACACTACCAGATTTATACACACAATGTTTTCTGTGGCAATGGCCTGTGTGGTCATATCTACACATTTCCCCTTTCGTGGTCTGTGATTTCTTCCAGCACTGTTCCAAAGGCAGTGAGTGGCCTTCAGACCTACAAACAAACTGTTCCACTGACAAAGGCCATAATACACTCTCTTTCTTTCCCCTAACATTGGCCTGCTGCATCAAACCTGCAGTGCTCCCTGGACAACGGGCGTTGTCCTCACAAACAGTATGATCTCTCGCAGTGCCCTTTATACCCAGACAAAACAATCCACTAGCAAAGAAAAGTGAGAGAAGATTGCTGGAAAATCTTCAGAAAATGAGAATTAGAGACGGTGGGAGGGCGAAAGATTGCACGAACATACGGCAAGGTCATAAGAATTGTTCTCAATACTCCAAATGTGGCCTTACCAGTGTCTATTTCAGCCACAATATGAGGTCCCACCTCCTGTACTCAGTGCTCTTACCTTTGAAGGCAAGCATGATTAATGCCTCCTATACTGCTCTGTCGAGCTGCGATTCCACTTGCAAGGAACTATGCACTTTTAACCCGTACGTCTCTCTATTTGATAATGCCCTCCAGGGCCCTAACGTTTATAACGTAAATCCTGCCCTGTGTTTGTCTAACAAAATGAAACACCTGACATCTATCTGCTTGAAGCTTCATCTGCCATTTCTCGGCCCACTGTCCCTGTTGATGAAGATCTCCTTGTCCTCTTAGATAATCTTCTTCACTGTCTACCATGTCACTCATTTTAGTGTCATCTAAATCTTAATATCCATGCTTGCTATAATTCCTGTCTAAATCCTTTATAAAAACAACAAACACCAGTGGACTTAGCACTGGTCTTTCTGGTACACCGTGGGCACAGGCCTCCAGTTGGAACAACAAATCTCTATCATCACGCTCTGCCGCCTATAGTTAAGCAAATTTTGTCTTTAATTGGCCAGCTCCTCATAATCGCCTGTGACCTAACCTTCATCTTGTGGGCGGCACGGTGGCACAGTGGTTAGCACTGCTGCCTCACAGCGCCGGAGACCCGGGTTCATATCCCGCCTCAGGCGACTGACTGTGTGGAGTTTGCACGTTCTCCCTGTGTCTGCGTGGGTTTCCTCCGGGTGCTCCGGTTTCCTCCCACAGTCCAAAGATGTGCAGGTCAGGTGAATTGGCCATGCTAAATTGCCCGTAGTGTTAGGTAAGGGGTAGATGTAGATGTAGATGTAGATGTAGGGTTATGGGTGGGTTACGCTTCGGCGGGGCGGTGTGGACTTGTTGGGCCGAAGGGCCTGTTTCCACACTGTAAGTAATCTCATCTAATCTAATCTATCTTCTTCATCAACTCTTGAAAATCTTCCATAACGTTTGTGAAACAACGTCTCAGACACACAAACAGTCCTTAATATACCTAAACAGTCTCTGAGTTTCGAAATGCATTTAAATCATGTCTCTCAAAATATCCTCCAAACACTTAGCCACCACTGACATCAGTCTCGTCGGTATGTAGTTCAATGGCTTTTCCTTGCAGCTTGTTTAAAACTAATGTCACAACATTATCTGCCTTCCAGTTCTCCAGCACCTCACCCGTGACTGTCAATGATACAAATAAAAAGGGAAAATCAAAAATAAAAACAGAAATTGATGGAAAAGCTGAGTCGGTTGGGCAGCATGTGTGTAGAAAAATCAGAATAAATTATTCGGGTCCGGTGATCCTTCCTGAGGAATCTGAGGAATGATCCTAATATGTCAGCTCGTGGCACCGCAATTTCTTCCCCAGCTTCCAACAATGACCTGGAATACACTTAAACAAGTCCTGGCTGTTTTGCTATGGTTAGACCTTTTAAGACCTCGACCACTTCCTCTTTAGTAATGTGACCTCGTTTCAAATCATCACTACATGTATTTAGTTCCTCCTGTCCCATGTCTTTCAATGTTATTCTACACAGAATTTACTGACACGTTATATTCGTGTAGGATTTCCCATTGAATAGGAACAGGCTGGAAGGAAGCGGAGTGGAGTTGAGTCCTTCTGAGGAGTGAAACCAGAATGATCAGGCGCTTATGGACTGTGTTTTTGAACTGTTAACTTTGTTTCTTGATTTGTACTGTATATTTTTCAGAAGGACGAAACTGTTTTACATTTTAATTTTGTTTCTTTATTCTTATTCTGTACCTGGCCGGGAGGCGGGGGCGGCAGTTGGAGGGGAAAGGTACCGTTGTACATAAGATTGCGCAACATTTGGCGACTTATACAATTTTCACTGTCCTCATATGAATACATGTGACAAAAAACTTAATAAATCCAACTGATCTCCTGTGCTTCCCCACAAAAGTAGCCCTTTTGTTTTTAGAGGATTTAATTCTCTCCCGAGATTCTCTTTTGCCCTTGGTGCACTTGTAGAATCTCTTTCGATTCCTCTTATCCCGACTTGCCAAATAACATCTCATGTCCCCATTTTATCCTCCTGATTTCTTTCGGAAGCGTACACCTGCATTCCATATGCTCCTCAAGGGATTCACTTGATCCCAGTTGCTGATACCTTCCATTTTCTTGAACAGAGCCTCAACATATATTGTCATGTCCTGTTCCTACTCCTGCTAGCATTCTCTTCACACGAACAGGAACATGCTGTCTCTCAATTCTCATTATCTGACTTTTGAAAGACGATCGCTTGCAATATGTCCTTTGTACTTCAAGCAGTTTCTCCCACTCATCTTTTGAAAGTTCCTGTCTTACACCATCAAAATTGACCTTGCCCCAATTTATAACTTTAAGTTGTGGAACACGCCTGCCCTCTTCAATTAAAGGAATTATTGTAATTGAACCAAAGGTGCTCCCATTCGAAAATCTAAGTCCCTTTCCCTGCTTTATTTCCCAAAAGGAGAAACATTTGAGGTCGACAACAGATCAACCACGATTTTATTGAATGGCAAGGCAGGCTTGAGTATCGAATGTCTGCATATGTCTATATATTGTTCTTCTGTGCACATTTCTTTAACAATGTGTTTGTATGTGTGCTTTAGTGCATTTATGTACGTATGTCGGCATCTGCATCTCTGAGCATTTGGTTTTATGCATCTCTAAATATTTGGTCTGCTCTGTGTTCTACTCTGGCGCGATTGCTGTGTTTGACCGAGCAGAGATTGCTTTAAACAGAGCTCTTCTTAGTGGTTATCACCTCTGGGTTTAGGGCGTCTGGCTGGTTCTGTCAGGTGGATTGAAAATACGACTTAACTACGCATTTCAGCTGATCTGGCAATGCCTTTAATTTATGTTCTTATTCTGTGATTGGATCCACCGTCTCTCACTCCATTAATATTGAAGTGTGACCATGCGCAGTACATCGTGTTGGTGAATGCCCACTGTCCTGGCAGCAGCCACAGTCCCTTCATTCAGAAGCAGTCAGTCATTCCCATCGTCTTCGGGTCTCCACGTTGAATGAAAGGATGCCCTCTCAGATAAAGACCGCTGCTTTGAAAGACGGCTCAAAATACCCTCCCTCTCACCACTCTCCACTGCCAGCTAACAAGACCAATATATCCCGTGTGTTGTGACAGCCTTTGGGCAACTGGGAAAGTCAGGACGATGAAGCATTACTTCTGAAGTCTGAACAAGTAAGAGTGAACCCTTCAGTACACATTATATCACGAAGTCCTGTCATGTCAGTTCATTTATGTAATATATGCCATTTTATTCTTCCCGAAAACAACAAAGGTTCACATCAACTCACGTTAAACTTCCATCTGCCAAGTTGTTGTGCATTTCTTATCCACGACATACTCTCTATATCCTCTTGATAACTTATCTTCCTGCCCGTTTAAGTGTCATTCACAAATTTAGTCAGATTAAGTGCGCAAAGAGCTGAGAACCCAGCGCTGGTCACTGTGTCATAACATTTAATAATTTCTATTAAACGGAAAGAGACTAATTTAACCCTGGGTCCGGCTCAGTAACCATTCCTCCCCATTTTCTTGTGCAGCAGCTGTGAAATACTAAATGTTCCAGTCCATTTCCGGTGTAACAAACATGAGAGCTTTAAAGATCTGTTTTAACTGCTGAGTAACTGCCTTGAATGGCTGAATAGTCTCATTTAATTACTGCTCAACTGAATGGGATGGGCTGAATAGACTGCTGCAGCATATGTGTAGTTGTGAATAGTGCTGAACATTTTGGAACCATTAGTGCACAGCCCCCTTCTAACTTTATGATGGAGGGAAGGCCATGGATGCTGCAGCATGAATACCCAACTTTCATTTTCGTGGACCTTTACAAGTATGACTTACTTCGCGGGACGTAGTGCCACATAGCATAATGGGCAGTATCTTCAATATGAGGGTGAGATTTTCCCTCCACCAGGACTGTATGCTGCGTGCTCCTACAGACATTGTTCGAGACAGGTACACCTGAGACAAGTCATTTAATGAGCATGTTTTCCTCTTGTTGATTCTCCTTTCACTGCCCACTGACTGGGTGCTGTATGTCTGAGGCCTCTCCCTGCTGCGTCAATGGTAGGCCTGTCGAGATACTCTTGATAATGGATAACGAACTTCCACACCAAGAATACGTTCTGTGTCTTTGTCACCTGAAGTGCTTCCTCTGATTTATTTTCAATATCGATGGGAACTGACTTATCACCGAGGGGTAATGTAGAGGGCAGTAGGTGGAAATCATCAGGGGATTTCCTTGAGATTCTTTCACGTGTTACTATGAGATTTCCTGGGTTATGGATTCAAAGTTTGGGAATTTCAGGATCACTTATTGCCTGACATTATTCCATGGTGCCCCCACCACTGGTTGTTCGGTCCTGCCGGTGTGACAAGATATACCCTGGGATGATTGTCGGGGCTTCATTCAACATTTCACATGACGTCTGATTCTGTCTGTGTGACAGTGACAGACTGTTTCCTGACAACCAATATGAGCAATAACGTTGACAATGGAGCAGGTAATAATGGATTTAAAAAGCTGAATGAAAGGCACTCTATCTCAATGTGTGATGTATTCTCAAAACAGTTTGAGGAATTCATTGCATGCGTTGAGGGAAATGGATATGATTTAATTGTATCTCAAATACATTCCTGCACGCTGACCTGTGTTCGGAACTGAATAGCCAGAGTATTTTAAAGCTGAGAGGGCTATAAAAAAGTGAAGGAAAACACAATCAATAGACAGGAGTGCTCCCTCCCAGTAGGAGAACACTTCAGCAGTGCGGGACATTCGAAATTGGACCTTTAGGTAATCATCCTCCAAGGTGAACGTCGGGACAGGGAACAACGTAAAGTTGCTGAGCAGAGGCTGATAGACATGTTCAGTGCCCATGGGTATGGCCTCAACCGGGACTTTTGGTTCATGTCACACTGCAGCTGACCCCATTGCAATATACGCAGACACAGACAGACTGATACACACAGACAGACACACAGACAAAGATACTCCTGCACAGACAGACAGACAGACACATTCCTACAGATGCACACTCACGCAGACGTTTTCTCAAACCCTCACACATCCACTCCCACACACACGCTCGCACAGACATATATCCCTTTATACTTACACTCACACACATACACACATATATTCACAGTCACTTATAAGCCCCATCCTCACATACACGCCCACATGTACAAATACACATGTAAGTTTGTGTGGGGTGAATTTGTACTTGCAGAATTACATGTTACTTTGCTCAAATACTGCATGAATCCATGTAGGATTCTGTAAATCCGTGATATAGATTAAAATCAGTCTGACAATTGTGGCACAGACAGCGTCACACAGGGAGTCGAGCACCTTCAATGCATTCTCTGAGCAGATGGCACTAATTGTTAAAGTATATTTGAGAAAGCAACTTTTTAAAAAAAGATTTGCGAATTACATCAAACGAACTGATACCAGTATAGTCATTCTAAAAGGCAAGAGACTTAACGAACAATGCAGGTCTTTTTCAATATATAATTTTAGTTACATCACTCTGTTAACTTTTGGTATAAATTCTGTCTTCCAATCTCATTCTCCACAACCACCTGATGACAGATCAGCGCTCTGAAAGCTAGTGCGTCAAATAAACCTGTTGGACTATAACCTAGTGTTGTGTGATTTTTAACTTTGTACACGCCAGTCCAACACCAACATCTCCAAATCACGAAATTCCAAAAGATAGTCGATACCCAACATTCCCTGGCACATTCGATAGCCGTTTTTCCCCGCAACATTCTATAACTGAAGTTATTTGTGAACAGCTGGATGTCAATGAATTGACCAAAAGTTAAGATCCTGAAGGAAGAGTTCCCGTTCCAAGCAGAAGGAGACAATGTTTTGTGGTTCCCTCAGGCAGTTAACTGAGTAAATATGTTTTCCCTGTGTTTACATTTCTTCACGACAGAGGTTGATCACACTTGAGACTAAAAGATAGAAATTTCCAACCTCCGTTTGTCATGAAGGAAATGTTAGAGAATCCTTCAAGAGAGCAATATTTTCACCCTACGTATTATGAACTGTAAAGAAGTGACCTATGTATGCTCTCGAATTAGCAAGTGTGTGGGAGTGACCGATTAACGATCCGTTCTTAAGAATGTGTGTCTGTGTGTTTAGGGAGGGAGGGTTTCTTGAGGTTCACATCACTTATTTTTCTAGCAATTCAGACCTTACCATTTGTAATTTCAGCTTCAAGTACATCAATAAATCTTTGATTGCAGTAACACATTTGAAAATCTCTCTGTGTCCCCACACAATCTGGCCAATTTACAACCGGGTTGATGTATTTTTTTGCCTTCCTCACAGATAACGTCCAGCAAGATCTATATCTTGCTGTATAAATGTAATGGATTATCTCCATGTGTCAGAGGTTACCTGGGGGCCGTGGCACTGGTGGCCTGGTCATTATCCTCGACATGATATTGAGACACATTTCCATTGTTTAGCAGGAACAGTTTTATTTCCTCCTGTCCATTTCTGAGTGTAATATCCGCGGTATTCGGCTTTGTGCAAGCACTAACTGCTCTGTTTGATTCACGGTCACTTTCACCGTTGTTCGATTTGTCACCATTTGTTGCCAGAAGCAGAAACGTCAGTATTGCATTGCCGGCTGTGGTTCTGGGAACAGTGTCTGTATAGAGCTGTTTAAAGATCATTTCCTGGTATTTTATTCACAGCGTGGGCTGGGGAATATCCCCTGTTTTTTTTCATTCAACAACACATGCTTATTTTCTGGGTTACAGTGGAGTTCCTCCACAGCATTCTCACCCCGTTTCGCCCATTTCTCCTGAGTCTGCTGCTCAATGTTTTCACGGTCAGACACAGTTTTGCGACCAGCAGAGCACGCAGGAGACTCCAGGCTCACACGAATGGGGACGCTCAGTGCCAAGCAGCAATGAGAAATTGAAAAACGAAATCCATCATTTTACTCTTTGTCATCTCGGCCAATTTCATCCGGTTTTGGTCAACGTTAATGGTGTACTCTATATCGTATTGGATGTATTATATTGGGCATTATTCTGTGTGTAAAGATGGCTTTATGCTGCAATTGAACTTCATACTTCATCTGCTCTGTTGCTGCACAAACGCAGCGATTTTTGCCATGATCCAGATTGCGTTCAGACAGCAGCTGAAGAATGTGCTGAACTATCCCGTTACCAAAATTCCTTAGTCAAATTTCACTTATTAATGCATCCATCCGGGATTTTCTCATTTCATTTCATTCTTCCAGCAATGAAGTAACCTGTCGCTGTGGTGACAGACTGAAGGTAGTGCTGGTTTGTCCAACCATATCCCACAGGCGGTTAAAGGGATACATTTAAAATTGCTCTCAAATCATGCTCTTGTGAGAAATGTTGCCATCCCACTGACTGTATCTATTAGTTCAATTACTACACAATAAAATTGATCATTTGAAAACTCACAAGCAGCAGAGTGAACGGTATCGTTGTTTGCATTTGTGTTGAAGAAGGTGAGCTGGAGAGAGACAGACTCCGGCCATGAGGCCTGGTCGTCAGAAATTGAATCTCAGTAGTTGGGTTTAGGTCACTCTGTCTTGGCTTTCACCTCTTCGTTCCCCACTGCGAGCTGAACTTCTGCAGAATTGATTACTCTCCATTTGTCCCTCTCCTTTCATATGTCCCTCCCGCTTTCATACTGTCACTCTGTCTCTCTTTCTCCCCTCCTCCCATTTACATACTCTATTCCACGTCCAAAACCTTCAGAATTCTCTTTCACCCTCTCCCCGTCTGGGAAACGCTCGCTCCCAAATTCCCTCTTTCTAACCTGTCTTCCTCGAGTCCCCTATCGGCTTCCATTTCTATGGGATCGTGCGTGGGTGGGGGGAGCTGTGTGGAGATTCAGGCCGTTGTTAGGTGAAGAGATGATTGGGATGTGGAGCAACAGGCTGTTGCTGAGAGAACAGTATGAGATTGGCATTCAGAGCTTTTTATTTCCTTTTTAAAAAAAATTGCTACGACCTAAATGCTGAATTATTTTCTCATCTCTTTACTTTTCGATTTTACTTCCCCGCTAACAATTTGTATTAGAGTATCTGAACCCATGTAACTTTGTACTTTAAGTGGCACCTTATGTGACATTGGAGTTCACGTGACAGTAAAGCCAAAACTTAATTCTAAATTGGCACCCTTTATTTGCAGAATACGCTCTCTGCCCCTTTACAATCCCATGAGGGAAAATACTGTCAGCATTTGCCTTCTTAACAATTCAATACAATTCAAGGAGATCACCTCTCATTCTTCTAAATTCCAGAGAGTAGAGTCTCAACCTACTTAGCCTTTGCTCATGAGGCAATCCCACCATCCCGTGATTCATCGAGTGAACCTTCTTTGACGAGCCTTCTGTGAAATATCAGTTAAAAAGGGGCCGAAACCAGCTGACATAATCTAGTTGTGGTGTCTCCAGCGGCTTTTACGGTTGCAGAAAACTTCTCTACTCTTAAATTCCAACCGCCTTAAAATGAGAGTTCGTTGCTGGGAAAGCACAGCAGGTCAGGGAGCATCTGAGGAGCAGGAGAATCAATGTTTTGGGCATAAGCCCTTCATCAGCAAAGAAAGTAAATTCGCCTGCTCCTCGGATGCTGCCTGATCTGTTGTTCTTTCGCAGCAACACATTCGCGACTCTGATCTCCAGCATCTACAGTCCTCACTTCCTCCCGTTAAATAATCGCCACGTTCCATTATCCTTCCTGTTTACTTGCTGCACGTGTATGCTCGCTTCCTGTGCTTTATGCAAAGGTGCCTCTGTTTCCTTTGCTAGGATTTCTGCTGTTTATCTCCACTTAAATAATTGTTATTTTTTGTTTCCCTTTCCAAGGACAACTTTGCATTTTCCCACATTATACTCAATTTGCTAAATTGTTGTCTCCCCACATATTGATATCTATTTGTGAAGTGATTGTATCCCAGTTCCAATCCGTCCTTCCAGTTATTTTATGTTGTCTGCAAACTTTATCCCAATATTTCCCACTTGCCGCTGTCAAGTCATCCATCTGTGTTGTATACAGTTGTCCCAGAATGAATCCTTGTGAAGCCCCCACTCTAAACAGGTCACTAACTTGAATTCGATCCTCTTCTTCCTGTTTCGTGTTTTCTGCCTGGAAGCCACCTCTCTGGCCATGCCGACATATTGTTTCCAATACCTCTGGCTCTTATGTTAAGACATAACTTTTGGGAGGTAAGTTGTTGAACGGCCACTTCATTTGAAATAGGACACTTGTATTGTCTCCTATCTAACTCACCTAGTGGAGCATTTCTCAATAGAGTCAAGCATGAATTCTCTTTCATGGAGTAATGTCGACTCTGATTAATTAGATTATGGCTTTCCAGGTGCACTGCTAATATTTCCTTAGTAATTCATCCAAATACTTTTCCAACGTTAAGTGTTCAACTAATCGGCAGATAGTTACGTGACTTTTGCCTCCGTCTGTTTTTGAAGAGTGTCACCTTGGCAGTTTTCCAGATACATTATCAGATTTCACAGGTTAGGAAATTCACAAAAAAATACATCCACTATTTCTGAAACTACCACTTTTATCTGCTTGTAATCTGACTAATGCTTGTGCCAGCACTAGCTGGCCCATACTTTTGATAAGGCAATCACTGCAAAAAATATTAATCAACGGTCGTGCGTATAAATTCTTTGAAAGTGTATCAAGAACAACGTGGTCGCGAAACTGAAGGTTGCATTTCACGAATTGCATGGGGTCAGACGTGCAAGTCTGTAGATGGATATTACAGATCATTTGAATGTTGTCACATTTCCCACGTATTGAGAACAAACTTCCAATCCTGGCAAATTCATTATTTGTTCAATCAATTACTCCAAGACCTGATCACTAAAAGAGATTTCTTGAGTGGTACCCAGGCACCAGCCTTGATTTCTACGATTCTGACTGTCCATTAATATAGATGCACATCTCCTCGAGGTGACCTCTCAGCACAAAAATTGCTGACATGGTTTATACGTAGAGAAGCAACCTTAATTACATACGAAATTTACTCACAGTCCCATCAGCCCAGAGTGTGACTTCTACTTAATAAGAATCAAACAAAAATTGTATTTTTTATTTAAACCAAATATAAGAGATTGAAAACAAGTTCCTAAGCACTGTATTTAGAAAGTAAAATTAGACAAATAACTCAGGTGAGTCCCTTTTATAAATGCACTGAGTATTGTTGGCATAACCAACAGGCTGAACCATTTTTGCATTGAGAGGTTATGTGTAATTGTTTAATTAGTGAACCTACAGAGGGGACCAAGTGATTTGCAGGAAGGAGAAAGAAAACTCTTAAGAATTCTCAAAAAGCAGGATTATGAACTCCCCAAAGCATCTCCTCACCAGTGATCATAGGCGCATAGATTCACATTGGGAGAGAAGACGGGAACATTTTTCGTGGAAGACAAGTGTGCTAGAAATGTTCTAGCGATTCAGCACTTGTTGTTTCTGGTATTTATTTGTACATAGTTAAGATCGGAATTTAATAGATAACCAACGATTTTCAATACATTCTTGGTATTTTACTATTTGAACGGATTTTTACTTTGGATCCATTTGAAAAGTAAATATACATAAACAACACTGTCCTCACCTGAGATGCGATTGCATTAAAATGAAGAGGTCAATGAATGAGTGTCGCATTAGGCTCTTGATTATTGTATTACTGTTTCATTTTCACTACTGTCGGGACAGCCTCACCAGGCAATGGCAGTTCTGAGTAATTGAACATAAGTACATCTTTTGTTCCCATTTATCTGCTTATATCTAATGTGATCAGGCCTCTTTTAAATTGTTTGCAAAATGGTTTGCAGCTTACAAAAATATATTCGCTTACACACGCACATCCCTCAATATAACAATTCAGGATAAATTCATAAACAGCTAAACATCAATTAAAATACAATTCGAATGAAAAAAATTTACTATCATTGGCAATAATAAACAATTCTATTACTTCTTGCAGTTGACCTTTCTTAAAGGTATTTACATGGATTTGTTATTCAAAATATTTTGAACTGTGAAAACATAAAAAGACTGACGCAGAAAGGTTGTGCTCAAGCGTCGAAGAGCCGAGCTAAAAACTTCATTTGAAGCATTCATTATTCTGCTAATGATTGGATAAATGGTGCCTTGCTTGTTGTTTTTTTCCCCCCAAAATAGTTCGCACTTTGCAAATATATAGTCTCTTATACACACTCTTTCATATTCTTAGTTTCATGCATAGTCCTTCACACACAATCTCACTCTCTCTCACACAGTTTCACTCTCACACAAGGTGTGACTCACACTCTAGCTACAATCTCATCTGACTTCACACGGTCTCACTCGCATACATCTCTCACTCACGGTCTCATTCACACAGTCTCATAGAATCTCATACACGTACAGCCTCTCTGACTTCACGCAGTTTCACTCATACTCAAGTTCTGACTATCAGTCTCAGTCACACGCATGGTCAGACTCACACTGCCTCACAGAAGCTCAGACACGTACAACCTCTGACTTCAAGCAGTTTCACTCACACACACGATCTGACTCTCAGGGTCAGTCAAACGCATGGTCTGACTCTCAGTCAGTCTCAACCACACGCATGGTCAGAATTGACACTGTCTCAGTCATGCACATGGTCTCACTTTACATATTCTCAGTCACATGCATGGTATTGACACTAAGTCGCAGTCTCACTTACACGCATGGCCTGACTCAATATTCGTCACACGCATGTGCTGACTTGACACAGTCGGTGTCCCCTGCATGGTCTTACTCTCTTCATCACACACACGGTTTGACCTGACACAGTTTCTGTCACACGCATGGTCTGACTCTCCGTCTCGGTGAGCCTGAGAGTCTGATGAGTTAGACCTTTATAGTGACTGAGTTTAAACGGAAAAGTAATCATAATCAACGCGGGAATGGTGTTCTGAAGCGTTTAAAGGTCAAGCCAAAAGCGCCAGTTGAAGCATTCACCACCCCACCAACGATTGCACAAATGCTGCGTTCATAGAATCCTGACAGAATACAAGCATGCCATATGGCCCATGCTGACCGTCCAAAGATCATCTCGCCACACACACCACCTTCATTCCACATGGTCATTAATTTCGCATGGCCAATTCACTTAACTTGCATGTTTTTGTACTGTGGGAGGAAACTGGATAATCTGTTGTTACCGCACACAGGCAGGGAACCGATGCTGGAACCGCACCCAGGAACCTGGACTTGAGGAATTAGTGCTAACCACTGATTAAGCGTTCTGCCCGAGTTTGCCTCCAATGAACTATGGGGGGAACCAGGGAAATTCAATTGTAATTGAATTGAGACATCGATGATACGTTTTTCTAACGAATAAAAACATATTTTTGATGTTCATGAAAGACTATAAGACCATAAGACATAGGAGCGGAAGTAAGGCCATTCGGCCCATCGAGTCCATTCTGCCAAATAATCATGTCCGATGGGCATTTCAACTCCACTTTCTCGCATTCTCCCCGTAGCCCTTAATTCCGTGTGACATCAAGAATTTATCAATATCTGCCTTGAAGACATTTAGCGTCCCATCCTCCACTGCGCTCTGCAGCAATGCATTGCAGAGGCCCACCACTCTCTGGCTGAAGAAATGTCTCCGCATTTCTGTTCTGAATTGACCCCCTCTGATTCTAAGGCTGTGTCCACGGGTCCTGGTCTCCTTACCAAACAGAACTAATTTCCTAGCGTCCACCCTCTCCAAGGCATGTTGTATCGTGTAAGTTTCTATTAGATCTCCCCTTAATCTTCTAACTTCCAATGAATACAATCCCAGGATCCTCAGCCGTTCCTCATATGTTAGACCTACCATTCCAGGGATCGTCCGTGTGAATCTCTGCTGGACATGCTCCAGTGCCAGTATGTCCTTCCTGAGGTGTGGGGACCACAACTGGACACCGTACTCCATATGGGACCTAACCAGAGCTTTATAAAATCTCAGTAGCACAACGGTGCTTTTATATACCAACCCTCTTGAGATAAATGACAACATTGCATTCGCTTTATTAATCACGGACTCAACCTGCATCTTTACCTTTAGAGAATCCTCAACTAGCACTCCCAGATCCCTCTGTACTTTGGTTTTACGAATTTTGTCACCGTTTAGAAAGTAGTCCATGCTTGTATACTTTTTTCCAAAGTGCAAGACCTCGCATTTTCTCATATTGAATTCCATCAGCCATTTCCTGGACGAATCTTCCAAACTGTATAGATCCTTCTGCAGCCTCCCCACTTGCTCAGTACTACCTGCCTATCCGCCTAACTTTGTATCATTGGCAAACTTTGCTAGAATGCCCCCAGACCCTTCATCCAGATCATTAATATATAATGTGAACAGCTGTGGCCCCAACACTGAACCCTGCGGGACACCGCTTGTCACCAGCTGCCATTCTGAAAAAGAACCTTTTATCCCAACTCTCTGCCTTCTGTCAGACATCCAATCCTTAATCCATACCAGTAGATCACCTCGAACACCATGGGCCCTCACCTTGCTCAGCAGCCTCCCGTGTGGCACCTTATCAAAGGCCTTTTGGAAGTCTAGGTACACTACATCCACTGGGTTTCCCCGGTCTAACCTACTTCTCACCTCTTCAAAAAACTCCAACAGGTTTGTCCGGTACGAAATCCCCTTACTAAATCCATGTTGACTTGTTCAAATCCGACCCTGCTCTTCCAAGAATTTAGAAACCTCATCTTCAATGATTGATTGTAGAATTTTACCAACAACCAAGGTTAGGCTAATTGGCCTATAATTTTACACCTTTTGTCTTGATCCTTGCTTGAACAAGGGGGTTACAACAGCGATCTTTCAATCATCTGGGACTTTCCCTGACTCCAGTGACTTTTGAAAGATCTCAACCATCGCCTCCGCTATTTCCTCAGAACTCTAGTATCGGGGCCAGGAGGTTTATCAATTTTAAGACCTTTTAGCTTTTCTAGCACTTTCTCTTTTGTAATGGCAGCCATACTCGACTCAGCACCCTGACTCCCTTTAATTGTTGGGATATTACTCACGTCTTCCACTGTGAAGACTGATGCAAAGTACTTATTAAGTTCTCCTGCTGTTTCCTAATCTCCCATCACTAGGCTTCCAGCATCAGTTTGAAGTGGCCCAATGTCTACTTCTGCCTGTCGTTTATTTCTTATGCATTGAAAGAAACTGTTACTATCATTTCTAATATAACTAGCTAGCCTACCTCCGTATTTGATCCTCTCCTTCCTTATTTCTCTCTTTGCTATCCTCTGTTTGTTTTTGTAGCCTTCCCAATCTTCAGATTTCCCAGTGCTCTTGGCCACTTTATAGGATCTCTTTTTCTTTGATAGAATTCCTGACTTCCTTTGTCAACCACTGATAAAACTACAGAGTGACATTAACAAGTTTCATCCCACCATCAAACTCAACATGGACTACTCTCGACTGTGTGTCTCGTTCTTGGACACGTGCGTCTCCATCAAGGACGGACACCTCAGCACCACACTCTACCGCAAACCCACAGACAACCTCACAATGCTACACTTCTCCAGCTTCCACCCAAAACATATTAAAACAGCCATTCCCTATGGACAAGCCCTACTCATACACTGGATCTGCTCAGATGAGGAGGCACGTGACGGACACATGGAAGTACTCAAGGATGCCCTCACAAGATCGGGTTATGATGCTCAACTCATCGACCGCCAGTTCCGACGTGCCACAGCAAGGAACTGTGATGACCTCCTCAGGAGACAGTGACGTGCTGCAACTGACAGGGTAACCTTCGTAGTTCAGTGCTTCACAGGTGCTGAAAAATTACGCCATGTTCTTCGTGACCTGCAACACATTATCAATGAGGATTAGTACCTCACCAAGACCTTCCCCACACCTCCACTACTTGCCTTTAAACAACCGCCAAACCTCAAACCGATCATTGTTCATAGCAAACTGCCCGGCTCCCAGGACAACTCCAAACAACCCTGTCACGGTGGACGCTGCAAGACATGTCAGAGTGTGGACATAGATACCACTATTTCGCGTGGGAACACCTCCCACCTTGTACATGGCAGGCACTCATGTGACTCAGCCAACGTTGTCTAACTTATACGTTGCAGGCAAGGGTGTCCAGAGGCATGGTACATTGGGGTAAACGAGCAAAGGCTACGAACAACGGATGAATGGGCACCGCACAACAATCAACAGACAGGAGGGTTCCCTCCCAGTTGGGGAAGGCTTCAGTGGTCCAGGACATGCAGTCTTGGACCTTCGGGTGATCATCCTCCAAGGTGGACTTCGGGACAGGCAGCAGAGGAAAGTGGCCGAGCAGAGGCTGATAGCTAAGTTCAGTACCCAAAGGGAGGGTCTCAACCGGGACCTTGGGTTCATGTCACATTTCAGGTGATCACCATTGTACTACACACACACACACACACACACACACACTCACACACGCATATTCCTACACGCACACACTCTCACATAAACACGGACACAGGCTCACACAGACGCGCAAAGACACCCACACACACCCTTATAAATACACACATTCCCACACATGCACCCCCGCACAGACTTAAGACACTCTGCACTCACTACACACACACAGACACACACACTTTCTCACACTCACAACCCCCACCCCAGACTGACACACAGACAGACAGACAAAAACCCACATGCACGCATATATTTTGTGTGGTGAATTTGTCCTTTCAGAGTTACATTGCACTTTGCTCAAAAACTTCGTACATTCATGTCGAACTCTGAGCTCAAAAACTGCATGAATTTATGGAAAACTCTGTTATCGTACTTTTTAGATGAGAATCAATCTAAACATCAGGTCATAGACAGAGCACACAGGGGGGCTAACACCTTCAACATATTGTCTAGCTATAACCATTGTTAACAGCTCACCCGAGAATGCAACTTTAAAAAAAGGTTTTTGTGATTTACACATGAAAGAAGTGAAACTATCACTGTATTCTAACAGATGAAAGGCTTTACAGACAATCAATTTTTCAATGTATAATTTCAGTTACACCACACTGCAAATTTTTGCTATAAATTCTGTGTTATAATCGAGCCCTCCACAATCACCTGATGAAGGAGAGTCTCTCCGAAAGGTAGTGTGTTTCCAATTAAACCTGCTGGACTATAATCTGGTGTGTGATTTTTAACTTTGTACACCCCAGTCCAACACCGGCATCTCCAAATTTTGTCAGCCATGGTTGTCTAATCCCGGATAATCTTTCTCTTCTTGGGGATGAACCTCTGTACAGTGTCCTCAATTTTACCACAAACTCCTGCTATTTTTGCTCTACTGTCTTCCCTGCTAGGCTCTGCTTCCAGTCTATTTTCGTCAGTTCCTCTCTCATGACCTCATGATTACCTTTATTTAACTGTAACACCATTACATCCGATTTTGCCTTGTCTCTTTCAAACTGCAGACTGAACTCTACAATATTATGATCGCTGCTCCTAAGTGTTCCCTTACTTTAAGATTTTTTATAAAGACTAGTTCATTACATAGCACTAGGTCCAGAATAGCCTGCTCCCTTGTGGGCTTCATGACAAGCTGTTCCAAAGAGCCATCCTGTAAGCATTCCATGAATTCCCTTTCTTTGGATCCACTGGCAACATTATTTACCCAGTCCACCTGCATATTGAAGTCTCCCATGATCACTGTGACCTTGCCTTTCTGACATGCCTTCTCTATTTCCCGGTACATGTTGCGCCCCTGGTCCTGTCCACTGTTAGGAGGTCGGTACATAACTCCCACTATGGTGTTTTTTGCCTTTGATGTTCCTCAATTCCACCCACACAGACTCCAAGTCATCCAACGCTATATCATTCAGTGTCATAGATTTAATTTTGTTCTAAACGAACAAGGCAACTCCGCCCCCTCTGCCTACCTCCCTGTCGTTTCGATAAGTTGAAAACCCTTGAATGTTTAACTGCCAGTCCTGACCCCGCTGTAACCAAGTCTCTGTGATGCCTACCACACCATAATCATTCAGGATGATCTGTGCCATTAGTTCATCTGCTTTGTTACGAATGCTACGAGCATTCAGGTAAAGTGCTTTCATGCTAACTTTACATTCGAGATATTTGAAGTCATAAGATGTCCTAAGATATCCTTCCTTTTTGCTGCATTCCCAGTCTATCTCAAATTTAAATCTGCCTGCACATATACATTCCTGCCGCTTATCCTTCCATTTAACTCCATACTCCATGTCGCTTTCACTTTCCCTTCCCTCCAACTCAGAATTTTAAAGTCCTACTGACCACCCTATTTATCCGCTTCGCTAGAATATTGGTACCTGATCGGTTCAGGTGGAGACCGTCCCAACGGTACAGATCGCCCCGTTTCCAAAACTGATGCCAATGCCCCATGAAGAGGGATCACTCTTTCCCACACCAATCCCTTAGCCACGTGTTTACTTCCCTAATTTTCTTATCCCTGTTCCAATTGGCACGTGGCTCGGGCAGTAATCCGGAAATTATGACCCTTGAGGATCTGTACTTCAATTTCCTTCCTCGTGCTCGATAATCCCCAAACATGTCCTCCACCCTAGCTTTGCCTATGTTGTTAGTCCCAACGTAGACCACAACAACTGGATCCTCCCCTCCCGGGATATCCTTTCAAGCCGGTCAGAAATATCCCACACCTGGCACCGGGTAGGCAATACACCATGCGTGCCTCCCAATCCGGCTTGCAAAGGATACTATCTGTCCACATAATTATAGAAGACCCTATAACACACACGGTCAAGGGCTGAGGCTCCTCCACTCCTGAACTCAGATTCCCCCACCTGCCTCATTTACAGTCACATTCTGATGCCCCTGATCACGAACTGAATGCGAATTACTTAATCTCCCAGGTGTGACTGCCTCCTGAAACAAAGCGTACAGGTAACTCTCCCCTTCACGGATGTGCAGCAGTGTTTGAAGCTCACATTCCAGATCATCAACTCTGATCCGGAGTTCTTTCAGCAACCAACACTTGCTGCTGATGTTGTCACTGCCATTCACAATGGGATCAGCCAGCTCCCACATCATACATCTACAGCACACCACCTGCCCAGCCATCTCTGCTTAGTTAATTACTTTATTACTTTGTACAGGTTTAAGTGAAAAAAACTTTCTGATAACGCTTTGCTATAGTCTTTTTTCTAAAAAACAATTAATAGATAAACATGAAAAGTATTTTTTAACCAGTCACTGATAATGAAATAGAAAATCCTTACCTTAAAAGAACAGAGTACTTAATAAGGGGGTTAGAGGAGGAGGGCGGGTGGGAGACACTACAGTTGTAGAGTCTTGGGTTTAGCCGCCTTCCTGATTTATATACTCACTGCTTTTCTTCCCGGCTGCTCCTCTGGTCATCATCACTTCGCCCTACTGCTCCCGCTCTTTCTGTGAAGAAAAAAAAAATCGCTGCCCGCTACCAATAAGTAATTTTAAAACAATCTGTCTTACCTTAGCTGTAGCCTTCCGGGTTAGTTTAAACTCAGCTGCTGCTCGCACACAAAATGGAAAGAGTAGTGAAAGATGTCAATTCTCCAGCCTTCCATAAAAAAATCGCTTACGTGCAAGATGTTTCAAAAGTAGAAATAAACACCCCTCAAACGAACAAAGTTAAATGTTAGACAACTTGTCTCAAGTAAAATTACTGATATGCAAATTGTCCCACAACTTAAATAGAATGCTGCTGAGGTCATTTATTCACATATTGCATGCTTTCCAATACTGAGCGGTCGTTTTGCATCCAATATAGCTACTCATTACAATTTAAACTTACATAGAAGTGGAGATCTTCATTTGTCGAATATGAGCATTTTTTTTTACCGGTTACGACACAGCAGTGAACAGTTCTGCTTGTTAAATCAAAAACCCAGAAAAGCTCACTTCCCATCGTAATCTGTTCAAGGAGGAGTGACAGAGAACTCCCAAATTCCACGATTTAAAGGAAATAATTTCATTTTATTCTTTGACTGTGAAAGCGAACGTTGAGCAACCGCTATTTAAAAAAAAACTATTTCAAATGTAGTACTTGTTATCTGCCTTCACCTTTATTACAATATAGTATTTCAATTAACTCATGTTAAAATTTCATCCACTTAAATCCAAAACTGGACAGCCGCTGTTGTCATCGGTGTCTGACTTCCTCTATCTGAAGAATTACCTGGTTGTCTTTACATGAAAACATACATTTGGCAGAGAGTGCTTTGAATGGAAGTTTCTCTCGGTGCCAGTTAGTATCTGTCTAAATTTCAAAATGTTTTTTTTACAACACAAACTTCAGATCATCTCATTGATTCGTGGTTGGCAAAACAATAAATTCAAACTTGATTGGTTTTTCGTATCCTGGGACATAATGTAAACTGCTTGGCTAATTTCGATTTGGTTTCAACCAAAACTCGGATATCCATTTGAAAGATAAATGCCACAAATTTTCAGTGTTTCAGTGCACTCTGTGACTGCAAGCTAACCATAAGACGGGTGCTTGAAAGTGCTCAGTGCAAAACAGTGTTTTACTCTATTTTAAATCTGCGTACACGCCTTTAAGCTTCATAATATCCTCACACTCACTCTGTAAGTGACACACTGACCCCCTCACAATCAGGCAGTAACTGGCACCCTGTTCCCTTCAGTCATTCTGTCACAGTCATCTTTAATCACCCCCACTCACCCTGTCAGTTTCACCCTGACCCAGTCATGGTAATTCCATCACCATCACCCTGACCCACCCACACACACTCGTTCACCATGACCCTGACTCCTCCCATTCACACCATCAGTAGCACTAAGACCCCATCATATTCATTCCCTCACTGCCACCCTGACTCCCTCACACGCAAACACTCAGCGTCACTCAGACCCACACACCTTTAGACACCTTCTGTCCCAATCCTGAACTCACAGTCACCGTTCTTCCCTCACCCGCATTCCCCCCTCTCACTCACCCTTCCAACTGACCCTCTCAATCCTGCATTGACACACTCACTCCCCCACACACTCCCTCACCATTGCACCAATTCACATGCACTGGCCTGCACCACTACGCTTACTTCACGCACACCTCCCCACTGTCACAAACATTCCCCTTGCATGCACTCCCGCTGTCCCACACTTTCACCTGAAACTTCGGCAATGGCATGCTCATTCCACCAATGTCACACTTATGCTGACACACAGTCACCGACTGAGACACTCACTCCCACGTACACTGTCCAGCATCATGCTGACTTGCCCACACATTCCCCACTATTTCCCTCAATGCCTCATACACTTCCTGACCATCACATGGAATCCCCCGCACACTTCCACACCATAAAGCTCACACCCACACCCACCTCCTCACCGTCACGCTCACTCCCCCGCTCACTTGCCCACCACCATCCACACTTCCGCCCACACCCGCCCATTCTCCCACATATCCCCAACCATATCTCTTATTCTGCTGCTATCCTCCCCAACCTCACACTGACTCCCCCGCACAGTCATACACCGTCGTGTTCAATCACATGCCCTCTGCCAAACCGTCATGTTCACTCCACCGAACACTACCACACCAACACGCTAGATGCCTTGCACACACCTGCACTCCCACGTGTACTCTGCTGCAGCCTCCGCCACGGCCACAGTCACTCTCCTGCACAATCCCCCGCTGTCACAATCAATCCCCTGAACACTCCCCACCATCACAGTCCTTCCCCTGCACACTTGCTCACCGTCACCTTTACTCACCCGCTAACAAACCCACCATCAAGCTCACTCGCCGTCACACACACAACACCAGGCTCACTCCCAAACACACTTACCCAACATCATTCTCATGCCCGTGCACAGCCCCCACCATCACGCTCACTCACCCGTGCATTCCCTCACTGTCATATTTGCTTCCCCCACACATCTTCCCTGTCACAAAATCTTCCCATCTCGCTCACTAACTGTTGCACTCACTCCCCGGCTCATACACCCACAATCATTTTCGCTCTGCCACACAATTCCTCACTATTATTCTCACTCGCCCGGACATGCCTCACAATTAGACATAATCCTGTTCACTCCCTCACCATCATGCAAAACTGCCCTTTACACTACCCCACCATCACGCACTCTCTGCACTATCACACGTACGCCTGTGCTCACACTCACCCTCACACTCACGTTCTGCACATTCACCACCATCAGGCACAATTCCCTGCACACTCCAACACCATCATATTCACTCATCGGGACGCTCCCCGACATTCACATTCACACCCCTGCTCATGGCTAGTGACATTCACGAGCTCACACATTCCTCCACCATCACTCTCATTTAGCCACACACTGACCCGTCATGCTCACTCTCTTGACCACACTCTACTTCCGTCAATCTCACTCCCCCGCAGACTCTTACACCGTCACACTCATGTCCCCACACAACCCCCACAGCCACGCTCATTCATGCACGTGCTTCCCACCATTCCGCTCACTCCTTTGCACTCTTCCCCAGCATCATGCTCACTGCCCCGCCCTCTCCCACAACATCACAGTCAGTCCCCTGCATACTCATGCACCATCACACTCACTCTTCTGCACACTTCCCCACCGTCACAATCACTCCATCTGGCACTCTCTCACCGTCACGCTCCCTCCACCGTGCACACACAGACTATCACAGTTCCTCACCCGCACACTCCATAAACGTCGCCATTTATCCCCTGCACACCCTCGCACTGTCATGCTCACTCACCTTCTCATTCTCCCACCGTCACTCTCACTACTCCGCAAACACAACCACGACCACTCCCACTCCCCCGCGCACACCTGCACCATTACACACATGGCCCTGGGCTCCTCCTCACCGCCACGCTCACTCTCCCGGACACTTGCCCACCGTTACGCTCACACCCCCGCACACTCGTCCACTATCATGCTCACTGACCTGCATATAACCCTGCTCACCCCCCTACCATCTCAATCCATCGTCACACACTTCCCCACCCTCCAGCTCACTTTCTAACACATTAGCACAATGTCACGCGTACTTCCGTGCGCACACCCCAGCATCACGCTCCATCCCACTCACACTTTTCGCACCATCCACTCGCTCGCCAACAATTTCCCCCACTCATATGCTCACTCGCCTGTGTACTCCTACAGCGTCACATTTACTGCTCGATACATGCACAGCACCATGACACTCACTTCCCCATACACTCCACCAACATCCTACATACTATGCTGCACACTCCCCCACTGTCACCCTCAACCCCACGCACTCCCCCACACACTCACTTCACGGTCATGCTCACACGCCTTCACACTCCACCACTGTCCCACGCAATCTGCCGCACAGTCCACCAATGTCAGTCCCATTCCTCACACACTCCTCTGCGTATTCCCCATCCGTCACCCTCACTCCCTCACACACCCATTGTGCACTCTGCACCACGATTTTTCTGTCTCCACCACACACTGTCCAACTAACGTGTGCAATCTCCCACACATACCCCACCTTCACATTTACTCCCTCTACACTTCTCAATTGTTATTATGAATTGCGGGGCACTCCTCCCCACTCATACTGAATTCTCAACACACTCTTATATCGTCATGTTCACTCACCGTCATGCTTACTCCCCCAGACACTCCCCGACCATCCATCTGACTGCCCCACACACTCCAACACTGTCAGCCACACTCCACTACACACTCCTCCACCATGAAACACACTTCCCTATACAGGTATCCACCATCATGTACACGACCTCGTATACGCTCACCCCTTCATGCTCAATTAGCAGACGCTCTCCAACCATCACACGGAACCCCCACATACTCCCTTAACATCACCATGACTTCTCTGTGTACTCCCTGATGGTTGCACTCACTCTCTCGCACACTCACACGCCATCATATTCACATACTAGCCGACCGTCACATTCAATCCCCTGCACACATCATTACTGTCATGCACAATCCCCTGCACATGTTCACTTTGTCCCCGCACATCCTCACCATCAATTTCACTCACCCGCACGCGCCCACTGTAACATTGACAACCGCTCACACTTCCCCACTGTCAACTTCAATCTCCTGCACCCTCTTACACTGTCACAGTCATTCATCCACATGCTCACCATAATAACATTCGCTCACCCGCCCACTCGCCCATCATGACGCACACTACACTGCGTGCTGTTGACCATCACGCTCACTCCCTGCACACATCTCCACGGTCACACTCACTCCCCTCTTCAATCCCCCACGATCACAATCAATCCTCCATTCACTCCGCATCACACAAACCACCACTAACCCATCATGCAAGCTCCTCTGCTCGATACTCCACCATCACGTTCACTCCCCTGCTTACTCCCCTAAAATCGTGCATGCTCCTTACTCACTCAACCACTAAGACGCACACACTTCTGCACAGCATCCCGCTATCACGTCCCCTCCCCATACTCTCCCACAAAATTGCACACATTACCCGCACACGCTCCCACCATCACACTCACTCGCCTGCACACATTCCCACCTTCCTGGTTACTCCACCGCACAGTACCCATTGTCACGCACACTCCATCACAGTCAACATCACTCCAATGCACCTTCCTTCACCACAACACTCATCTGCACCCATACCCATGATTAGAATCAGGCCACCACACGCTCTCCCACTGTCACATGCCCTACCCACCACTCCGACACTGCCGTGTTCACTCCCTCGTACAATGCCACACTATCACATTCACGCCCCCATACCTCCCCATAGCCTTGCTCACTTGCCCAACCACATACCCGCCATTACACTCACTCCGCTGCATTCCACCCTCCAGCATCATGTTCGGTGCCTCATACACACCCGCACTATCATGATCTGTTCCCTAATGACAGCCCCACTCCCTCCTCCACCGTCACACTCACTTGCTCACACTCCTCCTATGCCATGCTCACTTCCCTGCTCTCTCGTCTACAAACTCTCCTCACTAATTCCCCCACTATCACACTCACAATGTCGCGCACACCCACACCATCTTTGTCACTCCACCATCGCGGTAGACCACCATTACGGTCTCTCTACTGCATCCTCCCCCAGAGTCCCATACGAAATACTGTACAATTCCCCAGTGTCATACTCACTCCACTGCACACTCTGACAACGTTATGCTCACTACTTCGCACAACCTGCAACAATGACACTCAAGGCCCCCGCACACTTGCACAGCATTTCGCTCTTTCCCCCTGAACCATCTCACAAAATTACAGTCAGTGCCCTGCGCACTCTCCCCATTGCGCTCACACCTACACACAACCGCGCACACTAAACCAAAGTCTCAAGCACAGCACCGTGATCTCCCCCAGAGTGATGGTCTCTCCCCAGACCCGCCTACAACGTCTTGTTCACTCTCCTGCAGTTTCCCACCATCCAGCTCACTCGCCCGCAAAGTCTTGCAATGTGACACTCCATACCCTGCACATTTCCCCCGCGGTCACAACCACTCCCCCTCACACTCCATTACCGTCACGATCACTTTGCTATATACCCTCCCACATCAGCTTCACACACTCACACACTCTCCCACACACGCCCACAGCGTCAGCCTCACATTCACTTCACACTCCCCCTCTTACTCCCCCTTCATAACGGTCTCTCCCACACGCTGTCACACCTTCACACTCAATCAGTCACACACTCATCCACTTTTGCACTGCCTCTGTTGCAACCTCCACTACTGTTAAATTCAATCCTAGGCGCACTTATCCGACATGAAGTTCAATCACCCATTCACACCTCCACAATCACATTAACTACGCCAGACACTCCCACAACACCATGCTTACTGCAATGCACACTCACCCACGATCATAGTCAGTACCCGAACAGTCCCTACCATCCATCTCACTCAGGTGCACAACACTCCATCGTCACGTTCCCTCCCTCATATCATCCTAAACTATGCCTCGCACACTCCCCAATTATCATGCTCACTCGTGCACACACGCCCCCACCTTATGAATCACTCACCACAAACTGCACCAACATCATGCTCGCTCCCTCGTACACTCCCCCAGCTTCTTGGTCACTCACAGTAAACTCCACCACGAGCACAAGGACTGCCCGTGCACATCCCGTCATCACACTCACTGCCGTGTACACTACATCACTGTTACATTCACTCCCCCACATACTGCCACACCCTGAAGTTCAATCTCTGGTCAACCACAATCACGGTCGCTCCCCCACACAATCCTCCACGGGCACGATCATTCCCACACACACTTCCCAAGCATCACGCCAACTCCCTCACAGATTCCCCTCCAACTACCTCACTGCCCCAGACACTCCACCAGCATCGCTCTCACTGCCGAGCACACCCACACCGTCATGCTAACTCCCCTACACACTCACCCACTGGCACTGTAATTCCCACACGTACTCCCCAACTATCACGCTCAGTGACCCTCTCACACCCCCAACATCCTAATCACTCCCCACACTCCTCGACCATAATCCTTGCTCGCCTTAACACTGCCTCGACGTTACGCTCACTCCAGCGATCATTCCTACACCATCATATACACTGCTTTGTTGACTACACCACAATTATGCCCTCTCCCCACGATCATGAACAGTCCACCACACGTCCCTTACCGTCACACCCACCTCCTGCACATTCACCCACTCCTCGCGCACGCCTCCACTGCCACTCTAATTCCCTCACACAGACCCGCACCGTCACACTCACTCTCACGCAATGGCCCCAACAGCCACACGTACATCCCCACAAACTCCTACACTGTCACACTCAGTCCCCGCACATAGCCGCGCCATTAGGTTCACTCCCCTGCACATACCAACTTCGTCACGCTCACATACCTGTAACAATGCCCCAGCATCACAAACACTTCACTGCACACTGACCCACCGTCAAACTCATTAACTTGCACACATCCCCACTGCCACTGTCACTTCCCTACACACTCCTGCACTGTTGCTCTCACTCCTCTGCACTCACCGAGCACGACGCTCACTGCATTGTGCATTTTCCAACCGTCAGGTCACTACCCAGCAAAGAACACTGCATACGCCCCCACCATCACGTTTACTCCCCCGCATACTCACAAACTGTTATGCTCACTCTCCCACATGCTCACTCTTTTTGTCGTTTAATTCCCCTCACACCCCAACCATGCCGTTCACACCCTGTACTCTCCACCACGGCCATTCTCACTCCAATTACCACTTCTGACCATCACAGTCATGTCTCTACATATTCCCCCAGAGCCACATTTACTCCCCAACACACTTCCCCGTCGTTATGCTCACTATGCATCATTCTTCTCCAGAATCAAGGTCACACACCCTCTTCCACCTCTACCATCACACTCACTCTCCCGCACATTCCCTCACTGTCACACTCGTTCCCCCGCACACTGACACATCTTCACTTATTTCTCCACATATGCCCGCACTATCTCACTCAAATACCTGCAAAACGCACTCTGTCATGCTCATTTCCGTGCAGAACTCCACCAACTGTTTTACGCCCTGCACACTTCCTCACCAACATGCTCATTCCCCTGCTCTCTCCACACCAATAGCCAACACTACAGTTCACTCAACCACGCTCACACTCACTGTCCCCCAAACATTCCCACCGCCCTGCTTACACTACCGCACAGTACCCACCACCAACACACACTCCCCACATTCCCCCAACATCCCATTCTCACTGCCGGACACTCCCCCACCTTCAGTCTCACTCCCACAGACACAGCCACGCACATTCCCGCACTATCACGCTCACTCGAGCGCAAACTCAGCCCAGCGCACTAACTCGTTCTGCAAAGTCCCACACCGTCACACTCACTCCCCTGCACACTCCCAAACCATCATGCTCACTCCCCACACATCCCCCTATGGTCATACTAACTCTCCCCAGAATCCCACACTATCACTCTTGTTCACCCATGTCCTCACCCATAGTTACACACACTCCACCGCATACTCGCCCACCATCATGCACATTCACCAACTCACTGCTCCACCATCACGCTCAGTTGCACATACAGTCGCTTCATTCACACTCACTCACCACACACTTCACCAACGTCACGCTCACTCGCTCGCGCACACCCCCACGTTCTATCTCACTTGCTAGACACTGCCCCAACATGACGCTCAACTTCCGCATACACAACCTCAGATCACACTCAATCCTGCATACACTGCCTCACCATCATGTTCACTCCACAACACAGTTCCCACTAGACACGCTCATTCCAGGGCAGAGACACCCACCATCGTTCTGTCCACCCCACACATTCCCCACTGTTGCCTTCACTACCACATACACTCCCTCACCACCACGCTCACTACACTGCACACTCCCACCCCATCATGGTCACTACCACCCACTAACCCCACCATTACCCACTTTCCCATGCACACTTCCCTGTGCACTCCACTCAACCTCCACAACCGTCACACTCATTCCTTCTCACATGACTACACAGTGACGCTTATTCACCTGCACACTCCACCACTGTCATGCTGACTCCTCGGACCTTCTACGCCATCATCACACACACTTCTGCCCTCATTCCCCACCATCACACTTAGCTCTGAACACCTCCCCACCATCACGCTCACTCCCCCGCTCACTCCACCACCACCACGCTCACACCCCCGCACACACCCACACATTCATGCTCACTCTCCTGCACACTTCCCCGCCAACATTCTCACTCGCACGTACTCTCCCTGCCCATCATGGTCAACAAACGCACAAGCCCATCCACTGTCATAAACTTTCCCCAGCATACTACAAGACCATCGCACTCAGTCACGCACACATTCCCCCACTGTCGCATTCACTTGCCTACACACTGCCTCACTGAAATCCTCCCCCACTGTTACGCACACTCCCCTGTCATCACAACCACATCCCCACGTACTCCTCCACTGTCATATACACTCCCTTTACATGCCTACACTACCACTGTCATTCCCTCAAACAGACCCGCATCATCACATTTATGCTCCTGCAATGGCCCCCACGACCACGTGTAAACCCCCACACACTCCCACACTGTCACTCTCGGTCCCAGCACATTCCCCCTCTGTTATGTTCAGTTGCATGCACGCTCCCAAACCAACCTCTCTACCTCTCACACACCTCCACCACCGGTTTCACTCTCCTGAACACTTCTGCACTGTTGTACTCACTTCTCTGCACACAACAACACAAACACCGCCAACATTACACTCACGTTGCTGCACCTTCCCACACAGTCGTGCTTATCCCACGTAAACTCCTCCAACATCAGGCTGACTACCCCTGACATTCCCCCGCCATCAGGCTGACTCCCCTGCACTCAAAAGTGCACAATCCCTCACTGTCACTCTCACACCGATTAACACGCCCACCCCATCACGCTAAATGCCCTGCACACTGCCGTGCCATCACGCTCACAGCCCCACAATCAACTGCACGCATTCCCCTAGCGTCAGTCTCACTCGCCCGCACTCTACCAATTTATTACACTCGCTCCTCCAAACAGTCCTCAAACATCACGATCACTCACCCGCACAGTCCCCCACGGTCACCTTCGATCCCCCGTACATCATTCCAGTCAGTCCCTGTTCATTCCCAGTCCATCATGCACACTGACCTGCACACTCACTAATCATCACACTCGCTCCCCACCATCACGCAAACATAACTGCACATTCCTCCAGAGTCATCATCACTCCATCGCACACTGCTTTACAGTCACACTCACTCCTCCATACTTCCACTCTGTCACGTTCCCTCCACTGCACACTCCCAAACCAACATGCTACCTCACTCGAATACTCCTCCAACATCTCAGTCACTCCACTACACACTCACCCGCTGACATGCTCACAATTCCGCACACTCTCCCATCATCACGTTCACTACCACTCATTACACCCACCGCCACTCTCACTCTCTGGCATACACCACCACCAGAAAGCTCACACTCCCACACCCAACTCAATGTCATCTGTACAACACCACACAGTCCGCCACTGTCAGGTTCAGTCCTCTGCACATATCCACACTGTAATGCACACTTGCCACCCACTCCACCATCGTCACCCTCACTCCCCCGCACCCTTAGATACCAACACACTGACTCGCCACGCAGTACACCAACATCATGCTCACTCCCGAGCACAAATCACCACCGTCACACTAACTAACCTGCACACTCCCCACCATCACGCTGACTCTGCAGGACACCACCCCACCGTCATGCTAACTCCTCCGCACACTCACCAACCGTTACACTCACATCCTCGCACACTGCTCCACCAGCACTCTCACTCCCCCGCACTGTTCCCCACCAAAATACTCACTCTCCTGTACACTCGACCACCGTCTCACTGACACATGTGCACACACCTTCACCGACATGCTCACTCCCCTGCAACTCCCCTTTTATCAAGCTCACTGCGCATTGCACATGTCCACCTTCATGCTCACACCCCTGCACACTATGCCACCGTCATTCTCACTCCTACGTACACGTCCACACAATCACAATCACTTCCCCAAATAATCCCCAACTGCAGCACTCACTCTCCGGAACACTCTACCACCATCACACTGACTCCTCCACACACTCACACACCATCTGCTCACTCCCCTGCATATTTCGACACCGTCATGCAACATTCCGAACCCAGGCACATCGTCATGCTCACACACCTCATATTCTCACATATAGAATAATACAGCGCAGAACATGCCCTTCGGCCCTCGATTTTGCGCCGTCCTATGAACTAATTTCAGCTCATCCTCCTACAGAATCCCATCATCTTCCATGCACTTTTCCAAGGATTGTTTAAATCTCCCTAATGGCGTTGAGTTAAGTACATTCGCAGGCAGGGCAGTCCATGTCCTTACCACTCTCTGAGGAAAGAACCTGCCTCTGACATCTGTCTAAAATCTATTATGCCTCAATTTGTTGTTATACCCCCTCTTACGAACTGACCTCATAATCCTGGGAAAAAGACTTCCACGGTCTACCCTATCTAATCCTCTCATCATCTTCTATGTCTCTATCAAATCCCCTCTTGCCTTTTCCTTTCCAATGCGAACAGACACAAGTGTCTCAGCTTTTTTGCATAAGAGCTTCTCTTCAGACCAGGCAGCATCCTGGCAAATCTTCACTGCACCTTTTCCAAGTCTTCCACAATCTTCGTGTAATGGGGTGACCAGAACAGTACATAATCTTCCAAATGAGGCCGCATTAGCGCTTTGTTTAGTTACAGCATGACGTAGGGCTCCGGACCTCATTCCCTCCACCAATAAAACCTAACAAACCGTATGCCTTCTTAACAGCACTATCAACTGGAATGGTAGCTTTCAGGGATCTATATACATCTACACTATCAAGAGTCTTTCCATTGACCCAGTTAGTTGCCTTGTGTTATCTTTATCAAAGTGAATCACCTCACAGTTAGGTGCTTTGTATTCCATTTGCCACGTCTCAGTCCAATTCCGCAGTTTATCCGGGTCCCCCTGCAACTTGCAACATTCTTCTACACTGTGCACTACTCCACCGACTTTACTGTCATCTGCAAACGTACTAACGCATCCACATATGGCTGCCTCAAAGTCATTTATAAAAGTGACAAATAGCAGTGGTCCCAAAACAGATCCTTGTGGCAAACCACGAGTAACCGGATTTGAGGCTGAATATTTTCCATCAACTCCCACTCGCTGCCTTCTTTCAGAAAGCCAGTTTCTAATTCAAACTGCTTAATCCCCCTCAATCCCATGTCTCTCCATTTTCTACAACAGTCTACCATGTGGAAACTTATCAAAGGCTTTACTGAATCCATGTACACCACATCAACTGCTCTACCCTCATCTCTCTGCTTGGTCACCTTCTCAAAAAAACTCAAGGAAATTTGTGAGATTTGACTTTGCTTTGGCGAAACCATGTTGACAATCTGAAATTAAATTGTTGCTTGTGAGATGCTTATAAACTTATCTCTTATAATACTATGCAAAGGTTTTGCTCCAATCCTCCGGTACTAAACCTGTAGACAATGTTGACTCAAAAATCAAAGCAAAAGTCTCCGCCATCTCAGCCTTAACTTCCCAAAGAATCCTCGGATAAATACCATCTGGCCCAGTGGACTTGTCTACTTTCACTCCTTCTCGAATTGATAACACCTCTTCCTTACTGACCTCGATCCTTTCTAGTCGAACATCTCGTATTTTATTCGTCTCATCTACAATATTGTCCTCTTCCAGGCTCAAGACCGATGAGAAATATTCGTTAAGCACCTCTCCGATCTCCACAGAGTCCACACAACTTCCCACTTCTGTCTTAGACTAGCGCTATTCCTACCTTCGTCATCTTTTTATTCCTATAGATAGTTTTAAGTTTCTCATTTACGCTGCCCTGTTGAAGACTGCTCATGTCCTCGGTTTGCTCTTCTTAACTCTTTCTTTAAATGCATCCTAGTTAATCAGTAACTCTCCATCGCCTCATCTGAGCCATCTTGTCTCATCGTCACGCAAGCCTCCTTCTTCCACTTAGAAACAGATGCACTTTCTGTAGTAAACCACGGTTCCCTGACCTTCTCACTTCCTCCCTGCCTGACAGGGACATACCTATCAAGGAAACGAAATATCTGCTCGTCAAACAAGCTCCACATTTCGATTGTCCCCATCCCCTGCAATTTGCTACCACATTCTATGCATCCTATGTCTTACCACCATCACACTGCCTCCCCACTCATGATCCCACCATCACGCTCACGCCTTCACGCCCCCGCACTGACACGTTCAATGTACCTCACCGCCCCGCACAAATCATCACTGCCGGACTGTCTCCACTGCACAGTTCTGCATGGTTAGACTGACTTCCATGCAGACTGCTCCACTGTCCAGCTCACTCTCCGCATACCAACCCGCCTGCATATTCCCCCGCTATCTCAATCACTCCTCCACATACTACCCCACTGTCACATTCATTTCCCGGCACACTTCACCATGATCACTCCCCGACACTCACATCACTGGCATTCTTACACTGCTCCACATTCCACCACCATTAGGGTCACTACCCTGTGCATTTCCACACCTTTATGCAAACTTGCCAATCAGTCCTCCACCAGCAGCCTCACTCCTTCGAACACTCCGCCACCATCACGCTCACTCTCCCCTCACACTAATCCAGCAACACACTGACTCGCCACACAGTTCACCACCATTACACTCACTCACCCGTATACTCTCCCACGATCATGCTCACTGCTCCGCACACTCGCCCACAGTCACGCTCACTTCCCAGCACACTGCTCCACCGTCACCCTTATTTCCCCACACACTCCCTCATTGTCATGCTCACATCCAACAACACTCCGCCACTGTCACATACACTCCTGCCCACAGTACCATACCGTCATGCTCACTCCTGCATACATTCCCACAATTTCACACTCACTTCCCTGCACAGTTCCAACCATCACTCTCACTCCCCCACATACTCATTCACAGTAATGATGAATCTCCTGCACACACCCCACCATAATGCTGGCTCACCCACACACTCCTCCACCATCATGCTCACTTCCCGCACAATATGCTACTGTCAGAATCACTGGACCACACACTTCCCGATCATCACGCTAACAGCCAACCGTCACAGTCATTGTTTTTACCTTGTTGATTTTATCCCTACTGCGAATCTACTTGCAAGGATGCCTGCCTTGAAGAAGTTTTCCTCCTCTCTCTGCAAGAAACTCAGGGAGTCCCTCTCCCACTGCAACGACTCTATGCTACTCTCTCCCCACCCCCACCCTCCTCTAGCTTATCTCTCCATGCTTCAGGCTCACTGCCTTTATTCCTGATGAAGGGCTTTTGCCCGAAACGTTGATTTCGCTGCTTGTTGGATGCTGCCTGAACTGCTGTGCTCTTCCAGCACCACTAATCCAGTATTTGATTTTCAGCATCTGCAGTCATTGTTTTTACCTTGTTGATTTTAACCCTACTGCGAATCCTCTTGCAAGGGTGCCTGCCTTGAAGAAGTTTTCCTCCTCTCTCTACAAGAATCTCAGGGAGTCCCTCTCCCACTGCAACGACTCTATGCTACTCTCTCCCCACCCCCACCCTCCTCGAGCTTATCTCTCCATGCTTCAGGCTCACTGCCTTTATTCCTGATGAAGGGCTTTTGTCCGAAACGTTGATTTCGCTGCTCGTTGGATGCTGCCTGAACTGCTGTGCTCTTCCAGCACCACTAATCCAGTATTTGATTTTCAGCATCTGCAGTCATTGTTTTTACCTTGTTGATTTTAACCCTACTGCGAATCCTCTTGCAAGGGTGCCTGCCTTGAAGAAGTTTTCCTCCTCTCTCTACAAGAATCTCAGGGAGTCCCTCTCCCACTGCAACGACTCTATGCTACTCTCTCCCCACCCCCACCCTCCTCGAGCTTATCTCTCCATGCTTCAGGCTCACTGCCTTTATTCCTGATGAAGGGCTTTTGCCCGAAACGTTGATTTCGCTGCTCGTTAGATGCTGCCTGAACTGCTGTGCTCTTCCAGCACCACTAATCCAGTATTTGATTTTCAGCATCTGCAGTCATTGTTTTTACCTTGTTGATTTTAACCCTACTGCGAATCCTCTTGCAAGGGTGCCTGCCTTGAAGAAGTTTTCCTCCTCTCTCTACAAGAATCTCAGGGAGTCCCTCTCCCACTGCAACGACTCTATGCTACTCTCTCCCCACCCCCACCATCCTCGAGCTTATTTCTCCATGCTTCAGGCTCACTGCCTTTATTCCTGATGAAGGGCTTTTGCCCGAAACGTTGATTTCGCTGCTCGTTGGATGCTGCCTGAACTGCTGTGCTCTTCCAGCACCACTAATCCAGTATTTGATTTTCAGCATCTGCAGTCATTGTTTTTACCTTGTTGATTTTAACCCTACTACGAATCCTCTTGCAAGGGTGCCTGCCTTGAAGAAGTTTTCCTCCTCTCTCTACAAGAATCTCAGGGAGTCCCTCTCCCACTGCAACGACTCTATGCTACTCTCTCCCCACCCCCACCCTCCTCGAGCTTATTTCTCCATGCTTCAGGCTCACTGCCTTTATTCCTGATGAAGGGCTTTTGCCCGAAACGTTGATTTCGCTGCTCGTTGGATGCTGCCTGAACTGCTGTGCTCTTCCAGCACCACTAATCCAGTATTTGATTTTCAGCATCTGCAGTTATTGTTTTTACCTTGTTGATTTTAACCCTTCTGCGAATCCTCTTGCAAGGGTGCCTTCCTTGTAGAAGTTTTCCTCCTCTCTCTACAAGAATCTCAGGGAGTCCCTCTCCCACTGCAACGACTCTATGCTACTCTCTCCCCACCCCCACCCTCATCGAGCTTATTTCTCCATGCTTCAGGCTCACTGCCTTTATTCCTGATGAAGGGCTTTTGCCCGAAACGTTGATTTCGCTGCTCGTTGGATGCTGCCTGAACTGCTGTGCTCTTCCAGCACCACTAATCCAGTATTTGATTTTCAGCATCTGCAGTCATTGTTTTTACCTTGTTGATTTTAACCCTACTGTGAATCCTCTTGCAAGGGTGCCTGCCTTGAAGAAGTTTTCCTCCTCTCTCTACAAGAATCTTAGGGAGTCCCTCTCCCACTGCAACGACTCTATGCTACTCTCTCCCCACCCCCACCCTCCTCGAGCTTATCTCTCCATGCTTCAGGCTCACTGCCTTTATTCCTGATGAAGGGCTTTTGTCCGAAACGTTGATTTCGCTGCTCGTTGGATGCTGCCTGAACTGCTGTGCTCTTCCAGCACCACTAATCTTGCACACTTCCACTGTCATGCACACTCACCATACTTTCCACAATGGTAACACTTTCCACTTTCACAAAAACCCACCCATATGCCCTCTCCCCCACTCTTTACCCACAGTCACGCTTATTCGCCCAGCACACTGACCTACCACGATGCTCCCTTTGCGAAACAATTCCCCACTTTCGTGAATACTCTGTGCACAATGCCCCACTATCACACTCACTCGCTGTACATATCCCTTGCTGTCACACAAACCGCTATGCTCACTGCCCCAACTTCTCACTCACACCCCGACTCACACTCCCCCAGCACTCACACTACCCTAAAGACACCACGTCCATCAGACTCCCATCCGTACCATTGCACTCACTCCCTTGCAAACTCAGCCATCATCACTCTTATTCCCCCGCACACTCAGACACTGCCATGCTCACTGTCCACACATACAATCCCATCGTCACACTATCTGCCAAGGATACTCCTCTACTGCCATGCTCACAGTCCCCGCATTCTCTCCCACCATCACAGTCACTCTCCCACACTCTCCCCACCATCACGCTTTCTCTGTTGCACACTCTGTCACCATTAGCTGCACTCTCCTACACGGTTCCACACCATCATGCCCACTTACCTCACACTCCATCACCATTACCATCCGTCCACCGCTCACTCTCCTCCCTTTATGGTCACTCTCCCTGCACGATAACGCCCATCACCCTCACTTCCCTGGACGCGCCTCGACCATTACGCTCACGAGTGTGCATACGTCCTCACCGTCATGCTCGTCGCCACGAACACACGTCCACATCTCGCTCGCACTTCGTACACACCCTCCGCAGTCAAACTCACTCCCCTGCACAGTCCCCCATAATCACACCCCCTCTCCCGCACACTCACTCACTGCAATGTTTACTCTGCCATACACACCCCACCGTCATGCTGAGTCACGCACACACAACCCCACGGTCATGCTCACTCCCACGCATTCTCCCCTCTGTCACCCTCACTGCCCTACACACGTCCCCATCACATGTACACTCCCCGCACACTGCCCCACATTGACACTCACTCAGCTGCAGGCAACCCCCCTCCATCACCATCACTCATCCAAACACTCCCTCACCATCAAGCTCACGTCCCTGCAATCTCCCCTACTGTCGCACTCAGTACCCTACTCACTGTGCACCAACAGACACACATTACCCGCTCAATCCCCCACCATCATGCTCACTCCTTCTATCACTCGGACGGTCGCAGTCTCTACCCCGCTCACTGTACCTCGATCACACACACTCCCCGCTCACTCTTCCACGGTCGCAAACACTCCCTGCTCACCCCCTCCCTATCAGTGACGGTTGCTCATAATCTCTTTCAGCATCATGCTCACTCCCTCCCCCGTGATCAGGCCGACTCTGCTGCTCCCGTCCCCACCATTATGCACAATCCTCTGCACACTCATCCACCTGCACGCACACTCCAGCACTCACTCCCAGACCATCACACGCATCGCCCTGCTCACTTCCTCATCACCATGCGCAATCTCCCGCTCAATCCTCCACCTTCATGCTTATTCCTCTTCACTCTCCACCACTGTCATCCTTACTCACACACACATTATCCTATGATCACGCACACTCCCCTGTTTACTGCCACACCGTCATGCTTACTCCCCTGCACAATCCCCGAGTGTCACACACACTCCCACATTCACTCCCAGACCTTCACACTCATTCCCCTGCTATCATCCCCACAATTATTCACATGCCGCTGCTCAATCATCCATGATCGCACACACTTCGCTGCACTCTTCACCACTGTCACACTCCCTCCATCACGAACCCCCTATGATAGCGCACACTTCCCTCTCATTTCCACACCATCACACTTACTAACCCGCACACTCCCCCAGCATCACACATTCTCCACTGCCCAACCCTCTAAGTCAGTCACACTCCCAGGATCACATCCACACCATCTCTCACACTCCCCCGCACACTACCCTTCTGTTACAATGATTAACCTACACACAGCCCCACCATAATTCTCACTCGCCCACAAACTCCGCCATAATCATGCTGACTCCCTTGCACACTCCCTCACTGTCATGCTGACTGTCCCAGAACATCAGGCTCACTCGCGTGCATGCTTCCACATCATGATGCACAGTGACTGCACTCTCCCCCAACGTCACTCTCACTCCCACATTCACTTGCCCAGTGTCATGCTCACTCCCCTGCACAATTCCTCATTGTCACGCTCACTCCGCGGCACTCTCTGGTACGTTTTGCTCACTCCCTCGCACACTCTGCCAACATCAAGGTGATTTACCCACACACTCCCTCACTCACATGCTCACTCTCCCACATACTGCCACACTGTCTTTCTCAATTACCCACACTCGCACACTCTCAGATTCCCTTCCCTACCCACCACCCCACCATCACTCTCACCACCCCATTCTGACCCCTCCATCATGCTCACCCCCTCCCACAGTCACTGCCCTAATCTCTGGCCTGGGAAACACTCTGAATCCTCTAAAAATGGCTTTTGGCCCCATGCCCACACAATCTGTGCCACGTGTAATAGCCTGTTGGTCCACCCCCACTCTTTAGCAACAGGCACAGCCGATGGTGCCATTGCCACATTTTCCCCAGAGTAATAGTATGTGTTCTCACACCCACTGAGTCCTCTAAGAACGGTATTTGGGCCAATCCTCCGACATTTATCCAAGCAACTGCCTGATGCTCCACAACAACCCCTCTGCTCCCCAATCAACGGCCGAAGGTCCACACCACCACCAGCCCCCGACTCTATTTCTTCGCACTGGATGGTGAGAGAGGATTTGAGGCATGGAAGTGGGGAGAGATGGAGATTAGGAGGTAAAGATTACAATGCAGATAAAGCGTGAAGGATTATGGTGAGGCCGGAGTAAGTGAAATTGAATGTGCGAACGGAAATAGGAGAGAGAGAGACATACGGAATGTGTGAGCATGGGAGGAAGCCATGGAAGGGGACGTACAAAGGGCGAGACCTGAATTTACACGAAGGTTATGTCGGGGTGGGTGACCCAGAGGTGAAGGTAAGCATAGAGTGACTAACACTAATCACCTGAGATCTGCCCCTGTCCCTTCCCCTTCCCTGAGGACCAGGACATGAGGCGGAGTCCGTTTTCTCCAGCTCAGCTCCTTCTACACAAAAGCAAACAATATCATCCACACTGCTGCTTGACCCCTTTTAGAGAATACTTTTATTGTTTACAAAATGAAGTGATCCAAACAGTCAGTTGGATGGTGCTTTTTCTCACTTGTCCCTGATTTGTGAGAAGCATTAAATATGTCACTGTATTTCCCTATGGCATAAGATTGTACAAAAAAGCACGACTCTCAGTCTGTTACCACAGTAACAGGCTATTTCGTTGCTGAAAAGTGAACTGAAATGAGAAAACGATTAATGTATTCATTTTCGAGTGAATGTAACTGATTTTTGAAATTGGGTAAAGGGATGTTTCAGCACATTCTTCAGCTGCCTTTTGAACTTTGTCTGTGTCACGGCATAAATCGCGGTATTTGTGCAGCAACTGAGGAGTTGCAGTTTGAAGCCCAATTCCCTCACAAAAGCATGTAGAAACATAGATGTAGTCCCAATATGATCCATGCGGTACCATATGGAATACAACATGAACGTTGCCCATAACAGTATGAAATTGACTGAGATCGAAAATAGTAAAATGACAGATTTCTTTCGGTTTCTCATTTCTGTGTCACATTGAGCGTTTGCTTTGTTGTGAGTGCGGAGTCTCCTGCGGGCTCTGCTTGTCACTAAAATGTGTCTGACGGTGAGAACATTGAACATCAGAATCAGGAAAAATGGGAGGGCCGGGGTTAGAATGTGGTGGACGAACTCGATTGTGATCCAGACAGGGGAGTAGCGAACATCCTTTGTTACATCACAAAACCAGGGGGCATTTCCCAGCCAATACTGATCTCTGAGCATAAAATACCAGAAAATGTTCTTTAAACAGCTCAGCAAAGTCACTGCTCCCAGAACCACAGCTGCCGTTTTCTCACTGCAATATTTACTTTTCAGCTTCTGGCAACAAATGGCCACAAACCGATCAAAGGTGAAAATGACGGTGAACCAGACAGAACAGTCAGTGGCTGCATAAAGCAGGACAGCGTGCATATTACATACAGGGATGGAATATAGGAAATAAAACTGTTCATAATAAACAATTGGGATGTGTCTCAATATCAGGTCTAAAATAATGACCAATAGATCCGCCAATACCATGGCCACCAGGTAACGTCTGACACACGGGGACAATCCACAATCTTTATAAAGGAGGAGGTAGATCGTCACTACGTTAACTGTGAGGGAGGAAACAAACAAATTATATATTAGCCTTGACACCAAGTTTGTGTGACGATCCAGTGACATTTTCAAACGTGTCACTGCATTTATTAAAAGGATTGGAACAGAAATAACAAATGGGAACGTCTGACTTTCTGACAAATTTGTGTCATAAAACTCAAGAAGCCCTCTCTCCCCAAACACACAGGGACACACTCATAATAACATATGCTTTGTGGAACATTTCCTCGCACTCGATCACTCGACAGTGGACAGAGATAATTTATTCACAGTTCCTAATACGGAGGATGAAAACCTTGCCGTCCTGTAGGATTCCCTCCCTGTTCATAGAGGACAGGTCGGGATTGGAAATTTCCGACTTTTAGTCTAAAATGTGCTCGGCCCTCTGTCGTGAAGAAACTCAAACGCAGGAAAACATATTCAACCATTTGACTGCCTCAGGGGACTTCCAAACAGTATCTGCTCCTCCCTGGAACCGGATCTCTTCCCTCAGTATCTTAACTTTTGTTCAAATCAATGACGTCCGCCCGTTTATAATTACTCTCAGTGAAAGAATATTCCAAGTGTCACAAATGCAAAAAGCTGTTCCTTCTTTCATGGTTACGCTGTCATGATTTTTTTAAAAAGGGGTAATTAACCAGGCCAGGCTCTGATCAGAATGTTTTTCAACAGAGATAAAAAGGATTTTGAGAGAACTGTTGTTTATTTGCAAACAGATGAAATTGAGTGGGAGCAGCAGCCGAGTAAAAGTGAACCCGGGAGACTACAGCTAAGGTCAGACAGTTTGTTTTAAAATTACTTACCTGTAGCGGGCAGCGGTGTATTTTTTCTCTCTCTCTTCACAGATAGAGCAGGAGCAGCAGAGGAAGTGACGGCAAGCAGAGAGGCTGCCGGGAAGGAGAACAGTGATTATAAATACTCACCCTTTGGCACCAACGGTCATTTGAGAGGGAGCAGCGGCCGAGTAAAAGCGAACCCGGGAGACTTTTCACCGCAGAGAGCGGCGCGAGCTGGGCGGAAGTGAGGTTGGAGCGCAGAGGTGGTTGGGAAGGTAAGTGATTAGTATTTGAGTGGATGTGTTCTAGCAGGCAGTGCAGGGTTCCCCAGTGGTCGTTCCCCTAAATAATGAGTATACAGCTTTGGAAACTGTTGGGGGGGACAGTCTTGCAGGTGTAAGCTGCAGTGAAGGGGTATGTGGCATGAGGTCTGGCTCTGAGACTCAGAAGGGAAAGGGGGAGAGGAGGAGAGCGCTAGTTATAAGAGACTCTCTAATTAGAGGGACGGACAGGCGGTTCTGTGGACATGGGCGAGACTCTCGGATGGTTTGTTGCCTCCCGGGTGCCAGGGTCCGAGACGTCTCTTACTGTGCCTTCAGAATCCTTAAGGGGGAGGGTGTGCAGCCAGAAGTCGTGGTACACATTGGCACCAACGACATAGGTAGGAAGAGGGGTGGGGAGGTCATTCAAGAGCTCAGGGAGGTAGGCTGGAAGCTAAAAGCTCGGACAGACAGAGTCGTCATCTCTGGGTTGTTGCCGGTGCCAGGTGACAGTGAGGCAAGGAAGAGGGAGAGAGTACAGTTGAACACGTGGTTGCCAAGGATTGTGTAGGAGGGAGGGTTTCAGGTATTTGGACAATTGGACTGCATTCTGGGGAAGGTGGGACCTGTACAAACAGAACGGGTTGCACCTGAACCAGAAGGGCAATAATATCCTGGGGGGTAGGTTTGCTAGCACTCTTCAGGGGGGTTTAAACTAATTTGGCAGGGGGATGGGATCCAGAATTGTAGTCTCGCAAGTAAGCTAGCTGTGTGTCAGGATGTCCAAGACTGTAGGGAGGCTGTGGAGAAGGTAGCACTGACAGGGAATACTTGCGGACACAGAGATGGGCTCAAGTGGGTATACTTCAACGCAAGGAGTATCAGAAATAAGGTGGGTGAACTTAAGGCGTAGATCGGTACCTGGGGCGACGATGTTGTGGCCATCACGGAAACATGGATAGATGAGGGACAGGAATGGCTGTTGGAGGTTCCTGGTTACAGATGTTTCAGTAAGATTAGGGAGGGTGGTAAAAAAGGAGGGGGGGTGGCATTATGAATTAGAAATGGTATAACGGCTGCAGAAAGGAAGTTTGAGGGGGATCTGCCTTTGGAGGTAGCATGGGTGAAGTCAGAAAGAGGAAAGGTGCAGTCACCTTGTTGGGTGTTTACTGTAGGCCTCCAAATAGGAGCAGAGATGTGGCGAAACAGATTGGGAAACAGATTTTGGAGAGGTGCAGAAGCCACAGGGTCGTAGTCATGGGTGACTTCAACTTCAAAGAATATTGATTAGAAGCTCTTTAGATCAAGTAGATTGGATGGGGCTGTGTTTGTGCAGTGTGTCCAGGAAGCTTTTCTAACTCAGTATGTAGATTGTCCAACGAGAGGGGAGGCCATATTGGATTTGGTACTTGGTAATGAACCGGGACAAGTGATGGGTTTGTTAGTGGGTGAACATTTTGGTGATGGTGACCACAAATCTGTGACTTTCACCTTGGTTATGGAGAGATCGGTGCGCACAACAAGGTAGATTTTGCAATTGGGGGAAGGAAAATTACGATGCTGTAAGACAGGATTTGAGGAGCATAAGTTGGGAGAATAGGCTGTCACGGAAGGATGTGGTGGAAATGTGGAACTTTTTCAAGGAGCAGATACGACGTGTCCTTGATATGTATGTCCCTATCAGGCAGGAAAGAAATGGTCGTGTGAGGGAGCCTTGGTTGACGAGGGAGGTTGAATGTCTAGTAAAGAGGAAGAAGGAGGCTTACATAAGGTTGAGGAAACAGGGTTCAGACAGAGCAGTGGAGGGATACAGGATAGCCAGAAGGGACCTGAAGAAAGGTATTAGGAGAGCTAAGAGAGTGCATGAAAAATCCTTGGCGGATAGGATAAAGGATAACCCCAAGGCATTTTATGCGTATGTGAGAAACCTGATAATGACGAGAACGAGGGTAGGTCCGATCAAGGACAGTAGTGGGAGATTGTGTATTGAGTCGGAAGAGATGGGAGAGGTCTTGAACAAGTACTTATCTTCAGTAGTTAGGAACGAGATGGAACGTATTGTTGAAGAGGAGAGTGTGAAACGGACTGGTAAGCTCGAAGAGATACTTGTTAGAAAGGAAGATGTGTTGGACATTTTGAACAACGTGAGGATAGATAAGTCCCCCGGGCCTGACGGGATATATCCTAGAATTACGTGGGAATCAAGAGAGGAAATTGCAGTACCATTCGCAATGATCTTCTCGTCTTCACTGTCAACGGGGTGGTACCAGGGGACTGGAGAGTAGCGAATGTTGTGCCCCTGTTCAAAAAAGGGAATAGGTGTAACCCCGGGAATTACAGGCCAGTTAGTCTTACTTCTGTGGTAAGCAAAGTAGTGGAAAGAGTACTGAGGGATAGGATTTATGAGTATCTGGAAAGACACTGCTTGATTAGGGACAGCCAGCACGGATTTGTGAAGGGTAGGTCTTGCCTTACAAGTCTTATTGAATTCTTCGAGGAGGTGACCAAGCATGTGGATGAGGGTAGAGCAGTGGATGTAGTGTACATGGATTTTAGTAAGGCATTTGATAAGGTTTCCCATGGTAGGCTTATGCGGAAAGTCAGGAGGCATGGGATAGAGGGACATTTAGCCAATTGGATAGAAAACTGGCTAACCGGTCGAAGTCAGAGGGTGGTGGTAGATGGTAAATATTCAGCCTGGAGCCCAGTTACAAGTGGAGTTCCGCAGGGATCAGTTCTGGGTCCTCTGCGGTTTGTAATTTTTATTAAAGACTTGGATGAGGGAGTCGAAGGGTGGGTCAGTAAATTTGCAGATGATACGAAGATAGGTGGAGTTGTGGACAGTGAGGAGGGCATTTGTGTTTGCAAAGGGACTTAGATATGATGCAGACCTGGGCTGAGGAGTGGCAGATGGAGTTCAACCCTGCCAAGTGATTTTGTCCATTTTTGTAGAACAAATAAGAATGCGGAATACAGGGTTAATGGTAGGGTTCTTAGTCAGGTGGAGGAACAGAGGGATCTTGGGGTCAATGTACATAGATCTTTGAAAGTTGCCACTGAGGTGGATAGAGTTTGTAAGAAGGCCTATGGTGTATTATCGTTCATTAGCAGAGGGATTGAATTCAAGAGTCGTGAAGTGATGCTGCAGCTGTACAGGACTTTGGTTAGGCCACATTTGGAGTACTGTGTGCAGTTCTAGTCGCCTCACTTTAGGAAAGATGTGGAAGCTTTGGAGAGGGTGCAGAGAAGATTTACCAGGATGTTGCCTGGAATGGAGAATAGGTCGTACGAGGATAGGTTGAGAGTTCTCGGCCTTTTCTCGTTGGAACGGCGAAGGATGAGGGGTTACTTGATAGAGGTTTATAAGATGATCAGGGGAATAGATAGAGTAGACAGTCAGAAACTATTTCCCCGGGTACAACAGTGTTACAAGGGGACATAAATTTAAGGTGAAGGGTGGAAGGTTTCGGGAAGATGTCAGGGGTGGGTTCTTTTCCCAGAGAGTGGTGGGGGCATGGAATGCGCTGCCCGTGGGAGTGGGAGAGTCAGAATCATTGGCGATCTTTAAGTGGCATTTGGATAGGTACATGGATGGGTGCTTAATCTCGGATAGAATTTCGGCACAACATCGTGGGCCGAAGGGCCTGTTCTGTGCTGTATTGTTCTATGTTCTATGTTCTATGAAACCTCAGGCCAAAGTGATCATGTTTTAGAAGTGAACTGTAGAATGAAAGGGGAGTGGTCAGCTCCCCAACTGAGGAGTTTAGTTCAGTCCAGTACTGGTTTCGAGTTCAATAGTGAGTTGTTGGAACCATCCCCGCCCCCCTTCTAGCTTCAACCTGCAAATATTTATACTGCTTTTCAGAGGGGTTTGCTTATTGGGACTGTTTGTAAATTTGGAACTGCATACTTTATATCTAGTTTGCATCTACTGAGTTTTGTGGTGCTTCTTTATTCTGTTCTTCAGTTTCTGTTCCAGTGCATAATTTTGTCAATGAATTTTTTGTGGTTCAAAACTGTTAGTCAACCTCGCTAATTTAATCTGGGTAATTTTCACTGAATATTTAACTTAACAGATTGCAAATTATTGTCTGTGCTGCCTACTGAAGAATGTTTTCAGTGGTTTGGCCTCGTCCATAAAAGGTTGGGGGTTCTTTGCGGGATTTCAAATAGCGATTGGCAGGTGCGAGTGTCTTTATTTCTGAGGTTGGTTTGGTTGGGAGGACAAAGCTTGGGATAGTAATCACTCTTTCGATCGCCAATTATTTTCTGGATGTGGATGCGTTGACTTTGGACGATTTTCAAGAAGTGAACAAGGCAAAGATGCAGGATTTTGCAGAGAAGCAGGAATTGGAACTGCCTGCTTCTCTGAAAAAAGTAGCGTTAATTGCAGCAGAAGGTCAGCTTTTAGAGGTGCTGGAAAATCCATCGGAACCTACAAAGGTGACAAGAATTCGATTGCAAATGAAGCAGCTTGAATTTGAGGCGAGAGCGAAGAAATGAACAGCACAAATGATGTAGTTTGATTTCCGGTTAAATACAGAAGACAGCAAAAAAACACTGCAGCAGAAGAGAGGCAAAAAGTAATAGCAGAGGAAGAAAAAGAGACAGCCTTTGAAATTCAACAACCACACTTGAAAAGGAAATCCAGCTTAAAAGATTGGACTTAAAGGCTGAGGTGAGTTTGAAAGAGGAATAGAGAGGATGAGCAAGCCCATGGTAGTCAGAAACCGAGAGAAAAACTGTTTAAGTATATTCAAACATTGTCTGAATTTGACGAAAAAGATATGGAAGACTTGTTCATCTAGTTGGAAAAAGTGGCTAAACAAATGCAGTGACCAGTGGCAATGTGGGTTTTGTTGATCAAAACGAAACTTGCAGGTTGGGCTGGTAATATATTCGCATCATTACCAGAGGAGACATCTGGGGAATGAGGTAGTGGACAAAATCCATTTTAAGTGCATATGAGCTTGTACCAGAAACCTTAAGACAAAGTTGTAGGAATCTAAGGAGGGATGCTGGTCAAATCTATACTGAGTTTGAAAGGGTCAACGAGACGTTTCGCCAGATGGATAAGAGCTTTCCAAATCGACCAACCCTATGATGGCCTTGGAGAGGTAATTACTTTGGAGGAAGTCAGAAAATCACTGTCTGATGTCTTCAAACTCATGTGGAAGAGCAGAGAGTAAAAGCAGCAAAATTAGCAGCTGAATGGGGCTGATGAGTATGAGCTGGTCCATAAAACAGGGCGAGGCTTCGAGAATGAATTTCAGACCATTACAGAGAGAAATTGGGGCAAAGAGAAATTTTCACGTGGAAAGGGAAACGTAGATCTCAGTGAAGATCATACGGATAACTTACCACAGGGTAAGAAAAGAAACCTTTGAGGAAGACAAGGGCGTTGAAAAGATCCGTTGTTTTCATTGTATTAAAGTGGAAAACACGAAATTACAGTGGTGCACGAGGAGAAAGCCAGATGTACAAAAGCCTGGAATTTTTCTTGGGACTATTGACATAAAGCACAAGTTTAGTCAGACAACTGCCTCAGTGTACAGGATTTGCAGAGGTTGATGAAGGAGAAAATGCCATGTTTGTTTAAAACAAATACATGCAAGAGCAAAGTTTACTCACATAGGCCAGCAGCAGCAGGTAAAGAGGTTACAATATTAAGGGACACAGGAATCTCTCAGTCTTTAATGCTGAAGGATGGGGAGATATGTACTCCCGAGGGACCTTTGACCAAAAAGGTGCTTGGGACAGGAATTCATCGTGAGACAAACTGTATTCTATTTTGTAAAGTGAAGCTGGAGATTTCAGAGAAGAGTGGAGTACTGGACAAAGTCTCAGTTCCAGTAACATGATTTGTCCTTTGAAATGATAAAGCTGATTCGCCGGTAGGCATGCTGACTACTCTAGTTGAAAAGCCAGTCGAGACGCAGGTAACTGAAGACATGAAGAATGTTTATCCAAGAAATTTGCCTTATTTTATGATCACAAGTTCACCTGGCACAAGCTGATGCAGAAGGGATCAAAAGACGTAAATAAAGAAGCTGACAAGGTGTTATCCGAGAATTGTTTTGATCAGATAAATGGAACAGAACAGGAGCAAATAGATCCAACGTGCAAGTGTCCTTAGCTTTGCTCTGCTTATTGAAATACAGCAGAAAGATAAGTAGTTAACACAGTTATATGAAAAGTCATTTACAGAGAAGAAAAGTGAATGTATTCCTGTCTGCTATTTACTTAACAAATTATGTCTTAATGAGGAAATGAATATTATTATACATGCAAGCAGATGAGAAAGGACAAAAAGTAATCAAATTATTTTGCTGGCAGAGTATTGAACAGAGGCGCTGCCAATGGCGCATGAGCAACCACTTGGAGGTCATTTAGGGGTGAGGAAAACAAAAACTAATATATGACACATGTTTACTTGCCGAGACTGCACAACAATGTTTTTGATTTTTGTCAGACGTGCCATACATGCCAGTTCATCGGAAAACAGGAGGCAGCAATAAAATCTGCACCTTAAATACATATTTCAGAATCTGAGGAACCTTTCACAAGTGTCTTGATTAATTGTGAATTTTCCCCTGCTTTAATCAAAAAATAGGAATTTGTCTTTTTTTAACAATGGCTGTGTTGACTAGATTTAGCGAGTCAATCCTAATATGCAACATCACGGCAAAAAGGTTTGTAGAAGAATTATTTACATTTTTTACTTGATATGGACTGTCAATAGAGGTTCAGACAAATCAAGGATCAAACTTCACATCCAAACTATTCAAGGAGGCTATCAATAACTTGGGAATGAAGCAATTCAAATCTATTGCGCTTCATCCAGAATCGCATGGAGGGCTAGAGAGATGGCATCAAACATGAAAGACCATGTTAAGGGCTTATGGTCAGGATTATCCAGCGGATTAGGATAAGGGAGTTACGTTTGTACTTTTGCAATCAGAGACATACCGAATGAATCGACCAAATTCAATCCATTTGATTGAATGTTTGGTTATAAAGTAATAGGATAGTTAAAATAGATTAAGGACAAATTATCCAGTCAGAAATTAGAGACTACCCATTTGGACTATGTATCAAATTTTGGTGAACTATGAAATAGAGGTGGCGAGTTGTCTGGACAACATTGAAAAGTATCACAGCACACTATGAAACAGGAAGCGGATAAGAAATCACAAATTCGCAATTTTGCAATTGCGTATAAAGTATTGTTATCTCTTCCAGTAACAACTGAGCTGTTGAAAGCAAGGTTTAGTGGATCGTACCAAATCGAGAAGAAATTGCGTGAGGCAAAATACTTGGTAACAAAACCAGATAGGAAAAAATCTCACACTGTATTTTGAAAGGGAAGGAAAGCATGTTAAGAAGATGTAAATGATTACAGCACAGAAGGAAGAACCACGTTTAGACGATTCTGAATTGGACATTCCTCAAATCGAATTGAATAATGAGGAATTTGTCAGAAAGTGTGAATTATTGACTTACCTTCCTCAAGGAAATCGAAATTACGTGAAAGCGTTACTACTATTACGTGGGGAGATATGCGGGAATAAACTGAGAAGTACGAACCTAATTGTGCATCATGTGGAGATAGGAGATGGTGCACCGCTTAAGAAACATCTTTATAGGCATAACCCTATAGGCACAGGTTCAGAAGGAGATAGAGTGCATGCTCCAAGATGGCATAATTGAAGTGAGCTCCAGTGACTAGAGCTCACCCATAGTCATCGTGCCAAAACAAGATCGTATCCAACGATTATTTATGGACGAACACAATGTCAAAGACTGCTGCAAAGACTGAAGCATATCTAATTCCACTTTTGTGGGACTGTGTCGAAAATGTGGTACAAGCAACTTGCATTTCGAAGTTGGATTGGCTCAGAAGCTGCTGGCAAGTACTTCTGTCAGAGAGAGCAAATGCGATTTAAGCTTTCGTAGCGCCAAATGATTATATCAGTTCAAAGTCATGCCTTATTGTATGAAAAGCGCTCCAGCCATATTTCAGAGACTGACTAATAAGTTTCTTGCTGGATTGCCAAACTGTGCGGTGTGTATTGATGATCTAGTGAGTTTTAGTTACTCATGGAAGGAATATTTGCAGCATTTATTGGATTTGTTCAAACGACTTCAGAAGGCGGACTTGGTGGTAAGGCGAGCTAAAAGTGAATTTTCTAAAGCCAAGGTCGCATTACTAGGCCATATTATTGGAGACGTGGCCCCACCAGGCACGAAAATGAAAGTAATTGGTGAACTTCCCACAGCGTAGACGAAAAGAGCTGAACAACGGTTCCTGGTATTCAGTGAATTTTACCAAACGTTTGTGCTGAATTGTAAGCAGTGTGACTGCTCCACTCAATGTATTGATAAAAATGGGCAAACTTTTTCAGCGAACAGAGGACTGTCAAACGGCATTTGACAGCCTAATAACTGTGTAAACCACTGCCCCAGTATTAACCACCCGGATTACCCAAAGCCGTTAAAGGAGGCGATCGATGTCAGTGATGCGGTGTCAGTGTGGTGCTCCTGCAGGAGGATGTATAAGCGAAAGAAAGGCCCATCGTGTATTTTTCCAGGAATTTGAGAGCTCATCAACAGAAATATTCAACAGTGGAGAAAAAGATGTTAAGCTTGGTCGTGGAAATGCATCATTTCAGTGTTTGTATTTCCAACAATGTATGGACTGATCATAACCCATTGACGTTTGTGGAAAATTTTAAGAACAAAAACGCCAAACTGCTTAGATGGAACTTGTTGCAGCTATTCGATTTGACAATAGTGCATGTGGCAGGTCGCAAAAACTGACTTCCAATGCCTTATCGAGATTTCAATGACATCCGGAGGCATTTGCTATTGGGTGTACCATTGCCTTAATTTGCATTTGGTTGCGCATGTTTGCATGGTTACATTTAGCATAGTGCAGATGCCTATTAGACTACTAACCGGTGTTTGAAAGGTTAAACATGAGGACATCTTTTTGTATTGATAGTTCTTTTTTTAAGGGGACTGGTGTCACAAATTTAATTCGTATTTTTCGAAATGACATTCCTGGGCTCAAAGATAATCTGTCCTTGATTTCTTTCAGTGACGTAATAAACCAAGCCGTGCTCTGATTTTTACTGTTTTGATACAGAGATTCTGAAAGGCCTGTTGCTTTTATGTAAACAGATTAAACTTCGAGCCGAAGTGAAATCTGGCATGAAAGTAGAGTGGTCAGTTCTCCCGCTGAGCAGTTTAATTTTGTCCAGTACTGCTTGGGGGTTCAATAGTGAGCTGCGTGGAAAATCTCTCTCTCTCGCTCTGTCTTCTAACTTCAACCTGTTACATTTGTACTGGTTTTTAAAATCGTTTACTTATTGTGACTGATGTGTATATTCGGAACATCATACCTACGTCTAGATTGGGTAGATTGATTTCTGTAGGGGTTCTTAAATTCGTTTCTATGTGTTTCATTGTGTAATTTTGTGATTTGTTTTTGTCTGTTTTAAACCTGATCGGAAACACATTAACACAATCCATGTAATATTTACTGCACACTTCCCAAAACTAATTGCACAGTTATGGTATGGAATGCCTACTGAAGAAAGTTTTGAATGTTCTGGCCTAGTTACTCATGGAAGGAATATGCACAGCATTTATTGGATTTGTTCAAACGACTTCACAAGGCGGACTTGATGGTAAGGCGAGCTAAAAGTGAATTTGCCAAAGCCCAGGTCGCATTACTAGGCCATATTACTGGAGAAGTGGCCCCACCAGGCACGAAAATGAAAGTAATTGGTGATCTTCCCACAGCGTAGACGAAAAGAGCTAAACAACGGTTCCTGGGGTTTAGTGAATTTTATCAAACGTTTGTGCTGAATCGTAAGCAGTGTGACTGCTCCACTCACTGGATTAATAAATAACACAGTCCACAACACAGGAAATGTCAATGACCGAAAGTTCTGGATAATGTCTGTGATAGAAACTTTCAGAGAATACCAGATTTCCAATATTCTGGGGAATGTCAGTTTCAGAGTGTTCTGGGAAGTATGGATGATAGAATGTTCCGGAGAATATGAGTGATAGAAGGTTCCAGGGAATGTCAAGTATAGAATGTGACAGTGTCATGGAGATCCACATCACAAAGGCCTTTTTGCCCATGAAGTTTATTAAGACCCACTCAGCCGCACTGTGGAAATCTGTCCCAAAACTCAACTGGTGATTTGCAAGAAAAAAACATTACGGTTTAGACAATATCTCGGTAAATTGTTCTTTAATCCGCTTTTACAATCATACAGATGGCATCCCTTATTCCAAGATTTCTCCCCACCTACTTTTCATTTGTTTTATAACACTCAAAAATATAAAATGTTCTGGATATTCAGTTCCCAATATCAGTCCCTCTGTAGCAATGTCTGTCTAATTCCATTAAATCATATACATTTCCCCTCAAATTATGCAGTGAATTCCTTAATCTGTTTTGAGAACACAAAATGCATTTCGATATAGTAGTTTAATTCAGCTTTTTAACCCATTCCCCCCTGCTCCAATGTTACGTTGACTCGTCACATTCACCTGTCAGGAGACAGTGTGAGATTGTCTTACTCAAATAATTACATCTGATGTGCAATGTTTCATGAAGCGTGGGCAGTTCCTGTCCCACCGGTAGGAGAGTCCGACCTGTGATGAGTACAAAATAGTTTACATTCAAGGAGGTACTCCGAAGTTCCCCAACATTGATTCCAGAAACGGGGAAATCTAATGGTAACAGGTCAGGGATGGTCTACGAAATCTCCTGATATTGGACATCCCCTGCCCTCCACACGATTCCACGTTGATGAATCAGTCCTGGTCGACATTGAAAACAAATCAGCGGAAACTTTGAGGGTGACAAGGACACAGAAAGTACTCAGGGTGTTGTACACCAAGAGTGTCTCCACAGGCACACCATTGAATGAGTAGAGCAAGGCCTAAAATACAGCGCAGCGAGACTGCAGGAAGTGATGGGTGAAATACACGAGCGGAGCATTCTCATTAAGATGTTTCATTCCCAAACAGTATCTGTAGTAGCACCCAGCATGCAGTCCTGGTGGACGGAAAGTCTCTGCTTCACATTCTAGATAGAGTCTACTGTGTTATGTGGCCCTAACTCCTGCGCAGTAGGGCATATTTCCAAAGGACCGTGCAAGTGGAAACTGGCCAATCATGAGACACTGTGGGCTATCAACAGCTGCAATATCAATGGCCTTAGCGCCATCATAAAGTCAGAAGTGAACTGTTCACTGATGTTTCTAAGATGTTTTGAAACATTTGCAGTTACACCGCTCCTGAAAAAAGGCTATTCAGCCCATCAAGAATTTTAAAGAAAGCACAGAAAGAGGACATTCAGCCGTTGAAGGATGTTACTCAGCGGTTGGAGCAGATCTTTTAATCTTTCATGAATGTTATACCGGAAATGGAAGGGAATTTTCAGCCTTTCAAAGCTGCTACATCAGTATGCGGGTGGATAGGTTCTGGAGCCAGAAGCTGGTATAAATTAGGGATGAATTAGTATCTATCAGTTTCACAGATATTACTAAATACAGTGACACAGTGATCAGTGCTGAGTCCACAACTATTTCCTCATTTTCTAAATGGTTTTTAATTAATGGAACAATACGTTCGAACTAAATTCGTCAATCACGCTACATGAGGTAGGAAGCGAAGTTTGCAACAGGACATACAGAGTTCAGAATTCGATAAGCAATCGGCAGCAACTTGGCAGATGGGATATAACGTCGGTAACTGTGAACCTGTGAATTTTTCAGGACAAAACATAGGCCTGTGCACTATATCAACGGATAAATTCTGGGATTTATCGATACAGTGTACACTGAAGGTTTCACTCTGATGTTCAAACATCGGAAGTGCTGCTCCAACTGCCTGAGGGGTCGTTCCCTGATGTTCCCAGTGACCCCAGTGCTCTCAGTGCACACGGGATAGTTCATGTGGCTCGTTGGCGTTGGGGAAAGGCGTGGAGGAGGATGAATTGAACCGTGTATCAATGTTGGGGCTACAGTCTTTATCTGAGACGTCATTCTTTCTTTTCACAAGGAGAACCAAAGATAACGGGGATGGCTGATTGCTTCTGAGTGAAGAGGCTGTGGCTGCTGGAAAGGCAGTGGATATTCACCAACATGATGTACTGTGCATGGTCACACTGCATCGTAAATGGAGTGAGAGACAGAGTGTCCCATCACAAGATTGAGAACACGAAATAAAGACATTGCCAGAACATCTGAAGTGATTCGTTAAACAACGTTTTATCCAAGCCCTTTCAGTGAGGTTGAAATGAATTTTCTTCGACTATCTTTAACTTTCACTGTGCTTTGATGTATTCTTCCAAATTATGATGAGAAAGAATTGTAAAGACCTGAAACAATCCGAAAAGCAGCATACCAGTCAGCAAAGGGCATATTCATCTGCTTCTGTCAATATTTCAGGGGCAACATTACAAATAATCGGATAAAACTGCTCTGAGTCTCCAAAGGCATTCTTTGCTGATGGAAACAGTCGTCAAGTATCATAAACATGGCAGTAGATTCGGCATATCCCGGCGGGAGAAACTCTGCACCGCCAGTACTTTTTCAGTTTCTCATTTTGTTTTGGTTTCTGTGAAGAGTTTTCAAAACTTTTACCTTATGAAAGTTTTTCTGAGAGGAATAGAGGTGGGGTGTCCGGGAGGTGATTCCCAAACTGGAGTGTGGCGTGGGAGGGAAGGCACCAAGTTTTGAAGCCCAGCTTGGTCTGCAAACTGAGCAAGGCACGATCTGGAGACTCGGCCTGATGTGTTCCGAAGACTCTGCTGTGGTCTGGAGACTTAGCTCATTGCAGTCTGTGGACTGGGCCCAATGCGGTCTGGATACTTGGCCCATTGCAGTGTGCAGACTCGGTCCGATGCAGTCTGGAGACTCCAAGAGATGCAGTCTGGAAACTCCACACTATCGCATCTGGATGCACTGCCTCGTGCGATCTGGAGACTTAGCCCATTGCAGCCTGGAGAATCCACCCAGTGCAGTCCAGCAACTTTGCTTGATGCAGTCTGCAGACCTGACCAGTTGCAGTCTGGAGACTTGGCCTGGAGCACCGGGATACTGGGCCTGGTGCAGTCTTGAGACTGTGCCTGCTGTGGACCTGAGACGGCTTCCAGTGCAGTCTGGACACTGGGACCGGTGTGGTGTGGAGACTGGGTCCGGGGCACGATGGAAACTAGGCTCAGTGCTGTCTGGATACAAACCCTTTTGCACTGTTGACCATCAGACTGATGCAGTTTGTAGACTTCGCTCTGTACAGTCTGTAGACTCGGCTCGGTCTGGAGACTCGGCTCAGTCTGAAGACTCAGCCCGGTTTTATCTGGCGAGTCGGTCGGGTGCAGTCATGAGATTCAGCCCGGTATGGTCTGGACACTCGGCCCAACGTAGTTTGGAGACTTGGCCCAGGGCTGTCTGGAGATGGATCCCAGAGTTTTCGGGAGACTGGGCCCAGCACGTGCCGGACACTGGGCCCGGGGTAGCTTGGAGACTGTGCTCAGTGCGGTCTGGAGATTCAGGCCAGTGCAGTCTGGAGACTCGGTGCTCGCAGAGACTGTGTGTATGGATTCTTAATCGAGTCCTTTCTATTTTACGTTTTTGTTCTTGTACTTTACTTCCGTTTTTCTATCTTGCATTTTGTATCAAAAACTTAAGAATCTGCACCTCGGTTACAGAGTCCGCATAGCGTAAATTCAGGCCATATGACCCAACATTTCCACACTGATCCTCCAAAGTGTAACCCACAGAGACCCGTTCCCCAATTTAATTAATCTTCATTGACCCCTGCTTAATGCACCTCACTTACACATTCATGAACACTATGGACAATTTAGAATTGCCAAGTCACCTTATATACACATCTGTGGATTGTTGGAGAAAACTGGAGCACCCTAACAAAACCCACGCAGACACGGACAGAATGAGCTGAAGCCACATGTACAATCGCCCGAGGCTGGACTCGCTGGTTCCCCGTGCTGCGAGGCTGTAGTCCTACGCACTGAGTGACCGTGCTGCCTGAACCTTGGATCTAATAATGCGAAATGATCAATTACATTAGAAACTTTTCAATGAACTCCTCAGATTGCACACGACAACAAACTGAGTTCAAATGTGAGAGAGTCACTGTCTTTTACGCCTTTTCAAACAAAGCTGCTGCTTGTGCACTGGCGCAGAGTGGCCATCAGAGTGTGGTATTACACCACTTTAAACACAGGAGGGTGAGACAGACGGAGAGGGAGAGAGAGTGAAGAGGAACAATTTGATCCCCATTCAACGAATTCACTTACAAAACAACAGAATCCCAAATGGTCAGAGATGCAGATGCAGAGATGCACACATTAATACACTGTAACACAAAGGCACAGGCGAACATAGAAAAAAAAACGCATATACTCACAACAATAAATTGAGACACAAGCAATTATTCGCACCCGGAAGTCTGCATTCTCATTCAATATGACCGTGGCTCCTCTGAACTAGACCTCCACGCTATTTCCCCATGGGACATACGGCAGGCATGTGACTGAGCTGTGAGATGGAGAGAACGATGGCACCAGTGACCGTAATACTATTAGTTTGAGAATAGTTCTGGAAATGAATAGGCCTGATAAGTAAGTTAACGCTATAAACTGGGGAAAATATAATTTTGGTAGTACTGTATTAGGCAGGAACTTTAAAAAAGATGGGGAGAAGCTATTCGCTGTTCGGGAGTTGCTAGAAAATGGCAGACTTTCAAAAGTGAGACAACGAGAGTTCAGGGACATGTGGTTAGTATGAAGGGCAACGCTTGCAAAAGTAGTAAACAGTGCATGATCGAGTGCTATTGAGGTTCTGGTCAAGAAATATGGAGGAGCTTTATGTCAGGTATTGGGAGGTGGAATAAAATGAATACTTTGAAGAGCATGCAAGAGTACACTTAGGAGGGCCATCAAGTGAGCAAAATGAATGCAACAATGTTGCTCCTTTAACATGGTAAAGTATCCTTAACTTTTTTTTCCAGATGTTCGTAAAAGGCACACACTCCGAAAAACTTGGGCTTGATAGGGTTTTACGGCCAGTTTAATTGTAGGTAACAGATACTGTCTCAGGTGCAAGACTTTCAAGTTAAAAAAAAAGCCATTGCACAATAAGAGGGGATTTGCGGTTTCTCCCAACTCAGCTTCTCTCTGGTTTGGTTTGGTGTACGGAGATTTGGAACAAAAGGAGAAAACAGACATCAGAAATATGAGCAGTAGTATGCCATCCAGCACTTCGAGCCTACTCCGCCATTCAATAAGAGCATGGCTGATCTTTTCATTGACTCAGGTACACTTTCCCATACACTCGCCGTACCCCTTAGTTCATTTAGTTTTCAAAATAAACAAAACTGTAGCTTTAAAAATGTTTTTTGACGTAGCATCAACCACTTCCCTTGGCAAGGTATTCCATAGATTAACAACATGCTCTGAAGAAATACATTCTGAATTCAATCCTAAATCTCCCGTGTCTAATTTTGCGGCTATCCCCTCTTGTCGTACCTTCACCTGCCAGTGGATACTTCTTCTCTACTGCTACCTTATCAATTCCCTGCATAATTGCCTATGTTTCAATGAGATTCCCCCCTCACTCTCTGAGTGTCAATGAATATCATCCCAATCTACGCAATGTCTCTTCATAAGCCAACCCACTTACTCCGGAATCAACCTTGTGAAACTCCTCTGCACCTCCTCCACTGCTGGTACAACCTTTCTGAAATGAGGAAAAGAAAGCTGCACGCATTTGCGTTCCTAATCACTTGTACCTGCATACCAACCTTCTGTCATTCGTGCCCAAGGACACCCATGTCCCTCTACATGGAGCATGCAACAACTTTTTCCCATTCAATAATAAGCATTTTTACTCTTTCTCCTACCAGAATGCATTACTTTACATTTATTAACATGGCATTCTTTCTGCCAGAACTCTCTGCACTCACTCAATGTATCTGTTTTCCTATGAAATGTTACACAGTCCTCCGCACACTTTGCTGTACCACTCTTCATAGTGCCATCTGCAAACATTGACACCCTAAACATGTTCCCCAATTCGAAATCATCCATGCAAATTGTGAGTAATTGCTTTCCCAACACCGATCATTGTAGCCCAACACTAATTACGGATACCATTATTAATTTGATATAATCTATTCGGTATTTGAACAGGTTAAGTGATTTTGTACGCTGTTCACTTTTGTTTGTGTTGAATTGTTAATGTTGTAAATAAGTTCTGTTATATTTAAAACTAAGTGTTTTGAACAGCAGCATCACTGCCGGAATGTTCAAGTTACACCTGCTTAAAACAACTGGCAAAGTTAGTGTCTGGATTACTTTCTTGAAATGTTTTGAGCGGGTCTGGCCTGGTCCATTAAAGATTGAGGCTTTTTGCGGGATTTGGACGATATTTGCAGTTTGGGATGAGGGTTGTTGTATCGAGTTGTAGCTGTTAGTAAGTTTCTTCTGGATGTTGAATTCTGTTCATTTAAACAATGCTTGAGATAGCATTGGCTCTCTCAGTCACCAATGGCTTTCTGGAGGTGGAGGAAGTTACCTTGGGGGTATCAAAAAAAGTGATTAAGTCCAGGAGGCTGGACTTAGCAGGCAACCTGGGATTGGAGCTGCCTCCACCCGTGAAGAAAGCATAGATAATTACAGCAATACGTCAGTGTTTAAATTTGCTCGAAACGCGATCAGATCTTTCGAGATGGCTAAAATTCAGTTGAACGCGAAGCACCTTGACTTTGAGGGAAACGACGTGGAATGACGATGAAAAGGCGAGAGAAGATTAGATTCCCTACAGTGTGGAAACAGGCCCTTTGGCCCAACAAGTCCACACTGACCCTCGGAAGAGTAACCCACCCAGACACCTTTCCCTCTGATTAATGCACCTAACACTGTGGGCAATTGAGCTTGGCCAATTCAACAGACGTGCATATCTTTAGAGAAGTGGGAGGAAACTGGAATACTCGGAGGAAGTCCATGCAGACAAGGATAGAATATGCAAACTCCATACAGGCAGTCGCCCAAGTCTTGAGTCCATCCCAGATCCATGTCAGCAGTGCTAACCACTTAGCCACCGTGCCACCCGAAGGAAAACAACAGAGATAGAGAGAAAGAGAGAGAGCAGAAATGAAGAAAGGCAAGGAATTTGAAATTGAGAAATTGGCACTAATAAAGTAGTTCAAAAATTCAGTTTCTGAAGCGGTGAGAATTCACGTGGAAGTGCAGAGTGTTAAAACGGCAAGAATCGCAGCTGGAACAGCTCACGATTATGAGTTGGTCCATAAATCAAAGCTTGCCTTCCAAACTCCATTTTCATCCATGAGGGATAGAAATTGTGGAAAAGGAAAGGAAAAGGTAATCTCGGTGAAGATTAGAAGGATACTCGGCCACAGGTTAAAAGGAAACGCATGAATGATCAAGCGGAGCTTTTAAAAAGCTGCTGCGTTCTCACTGCAATAAAGTAAGCTGCATGAAATCACATTGTTGGTGGGTTAGGAAAAGCACAAAGAAGCCAGATGTCAGAAAAAAGGATAACCAGTGAATTTGTTTTGAGTGGTAAATGAAAGCACAGTAAAGGCTTGGAAGCTGCACCAGAATGTACAAACTGGTCGAAAGTAGGTGAAAGAGCAAGTGCCAGATCTTCTTAGACCACATACTGGGAAGGTAAAGTTTATTCGCATAGGCCAGGAGCAGCAGGGAAAGAGGTTACAATATTAAGGGATATCGAAACCTTTCAATCTGTGAGATTGAAAGATAAGGAGATATGCACTTCAGAATAACCAGTGCCAGAAAATGTACCAGTAACGCGAATTCCTGGTGAGACAAAAATCGCTCATTTATGTATTTCAGGGCAAAATGTCCAGCGAAGAGTGGAAAATTGGAAGTTGGGTGATTGGACAAACTCTCGGCTGCAGGAATACGTTTTTGTCTTGGCTAAAGATGTTGCTGATTGACTGGTAGGAGTGCTGCCTACTGTGGTTCGAAAGCGAGTGGAAAACCAAGAAACTGAGTTATTGCAGAACACACATCATAGAATTTATCCTGACTCTGTTACAACGAGGTCACAACGTCATGAGTTGAAACTGGAAACATCAATACTATAGTTAATAAGGTTGAAGTGGAATCAGCAGAGACCCTATTTAATCAGATGGTTGCGACAAACCAGAAGCAGAATAATGATAAAACCGACATTTTTTATCTCAGATAATTTAATTGAGTTACAGCAGAGAGCTGAAATTTAAAGCAATTTTATCTCAGCGCATACACAATAAAAAGAATCTGACTGCATCTCTGACTGTTATTATCTCAGAAATGATGTATTAAACAGGAAATGGAGACCATCACACATGAGAAACTGGCAATTTTTCATCAAATCTTATTGCCAGTGGGGTATAGACAGGAGGTGTTGTGGATGGCCCATGGTCTACCACTGGGGAATCATTTGGGGGTGAGATAACCTGAAGCTAGTGTACACTGACATTTTACTGGCCTGGTCTGTCGAAGGATGTAGTTGAATTTTGCTGGGAATGTCAAACATTTCAAGTAATTGGAAAAACACCTGCAGTAATGAAACCAGCGCGTTAAATACCTATTCCTAGATGAAAGGAAATTTTACAAGAGGCTTAACTGATTGCATAGGGCTACTAACTCAACGGAAAAGTAGGGATCAGTATATATTAACAATAACGAATGTGTCCATGAGATTTCAAGAGGCAGTTCCATTGCAGAGTAACATAGCTAAGAAATATGTGGAAGAAATACGAAACGTTTTCATTAAATATGGAAGAATCCAATAGATGAAGGGTCAAATTTTATATCGAAAATTCTCAAGGAAGAAAACAGCTCAAATCCACTGTGCAACATTCAGTTTCGCAGCAAGCATTAGGAAGGTCGCATCAGACATTGAAGACCATGGTGAGGGCTGATATCCAGACGACTGACATAAGGGAATTCCGTTTGCGCTATTTTTGCGATCAGTGAAGCAACAGAAGAATCAACAAAATTCAGTCCATTTAGTTTTTGGGCATGAAGGCAGAAGATCTCTAAAACTGATTGACGTGATATTGGTAGGTCAGAATTCAAAGATCACATAGTTGGACTATATTTCAACCGTTCAGTAACAATTAAATAGAGTGGGGGAGTTGACGAGACCACATTTGAAAGAACCGCAGCATACAATGGAACAGCAAACGGACAAAACATCAGAAACTGAAAATTTGCTTTTGGAGATAAGGTGGTCATGGAATTTCCAGTGATTGGCGAACATTTAAAATCAAGGTTTAGTAGATCTTATCAAGTCAAAACTAAAATTGAGTGAGATGAACTCCAGACAGAAAGGAATCTCACAGAGTGCATCATGTGAAAATATTCCAAGGGTATTTTGACAGGAAAGGAAAAGAAGAGGAGAATGTGTTATTGATTACAACACGGGGGTGGGCGGGGGGGGGGGGGGTGGGAGGGGGGGGGGAAACCAAGTTCAGAGAATTCTAAATTGTTAAGTAATGTTCAAACATTCTATTTTTAATGCACACGCCTTGACACTCTTTCTTTAAAGCTGCTTCAGAGCAAGGTTATGAATTAGCACTTCTGATCACGCAACACCAAGTCTGAAATTACATGATCATTCGTTTGGTTCATAACACACGCTTAAACCTACCTCATATACAGTTATGGAGTTTATTTGTTGCAACATTTGTACTCACTTGGTTAAGGGAATTGAAATGGAACTTGGATCCTTCATTGTTACCGCAGCACCCACAATGATTGCAGATCTCATTCCCAGAGCATAAGATGTATAAAATCTAAGGCAGTTTTTCCTCAGATATGCAACTCACCAAAGTTTCGTTCTCCTTGCACTTTGTAAGCTCCATCCAAACTGATTTGGTGGAAATTAATGGACGTGATCTGTGTTGTTATTACTGATAGACGTGGACAAGACATTAGTTGAGGCTCCCTTTGACGCTGAGATAATCAGCAGACATGTCCAGCAATACAGGAGAAGCATTAATAATTTTCCCCGTTCTGCCAGGACAAGTGTCAATGTATTCTCTCTACTCCCTCACACTCGCTGTATATCAATACAGCAGCAAAAGTCAATAAGGGCTCATGCCCTACCACTCTCACTATTGAATGAAACACCCTTTCTCATTCAGTCTCTCCGTCCCCTACATAACAGCCTCACACTGATAACACTGTATTAATTCAACACTGGGCAATGACTCACTCTGGACACCTCAACATCCCCCCTCCCCCATCTGAACAGGCACTAACTGCAGGGCCACCACTCCCATCCTCCCTCCCTTTCTCACATGACGGAGAAACCGTCTTTAATAGGACAGAATGGGAATAGCCGTGTTTTGAAGTGCTGAACACCTGTTGCCTAACGCCCGGCCCCCACCATGTGAGGAGGAACATTACATGAGTCGGACAGGATGAGGAGATCTTGAAACATTCACATCCCACTAGCCAAGTAAGAAGCAATGTTCAGTGAAAGGCAGTTCTCACTTTCAACCCATTGTCAGTTCCAACGTCAGTTCTCCCACTTCTAAAACAACACATACCTCATTTATAACATAGAACATAGAACAATCCAGTGAAGAACAGACCCTTCGGCCCTCGATGCTGCGTCAACCTGTGAACTATTCTCAGCTCTTTTCCCTACCCTATCCCAAAATCATTCATTTGCTTATCTAAGGATTGTTTAAATCTACATAATGTGGCTGCGTTGACTACATTAATAGGTATTGCCTTCCTCTGCGTGAAGAACCTGCCTCTGACATCTGTATTAAATCTATCGCCCCTCAATTTGTAGTTATGCCCCTCGTACGCGCTGGCGTCATCATCCCATGAAAAATACTTTCACTGTCTACCCGATCTAATCCTCTGAATATCTTGTAAGTCTCTTTCAAATCCACTCTTCGCCTCCTTCCTGCCAATGAGAACAGGTTCAAGTCTCTCAGCCTTTCCTCATAAGACCTTCCCTCCAGACCAGGCAACATCCTGGTAAATCTCCTTTACACCTTTGCCAATGCTTCCACATCCTTCCCGAAATATGGGGACTACAACTGTACACAATATTCCAAGTGTGGCCGAATCCGCGTTCTGTATATTTGCAGCATGATATTGCGGTTCCGGAACTTAATCCCTCCACAAATGAAGCTGAACAAATCGTATGCCTTCTTAACAGGTCTAGCCACCTGGGTGGCAACTTTCGGGGGTCAATGTACATGAACTCCAAGATCCCTCTGCACATCAACACGACCAAGAATCTTTCCACTCTCCCAGTACTCTGCCTTCCTTTTATTCTTCCCAAAGTGCATCACGTCACATTTAGCTGCATTGAACTCCATTTGCTACCTCTCAGCCAAATTCTGCAGTTTATCCAAGTCCCCGTGCAACCTGCAACATTCTTCCACAGTGTCAACTACTCCACCCTCTTTAATGTAATCTGCAAATTTACAAATCCATCCACCTATGCCTGCGTCTACGTCATTTATGAAAATGACTATCAGTTTTCCCAAAAACAGATCCTTGTGACACACCACGAGTTACGGGACTCCAGGCTGAATATTTTCCATCAACAACCACTCGTTGCCTTCTTTCAGAAAGCCAGTTTCTTATCCAAACTGCTAAATCACCCTCAATTCCATGCCTCTGCATTTTCTCCAACAGCCTCCCATGTGCAACCATATCAAAGGCTTCACTGAAGTCCACGTATACCTTGACAACTGCCGTACCATCATCTACATGCTTGGTCACCTTCTCAAGTCTCCCAATGAGGTTTGTGAGACACGACCTGCCCTTGACGAAACCATGATGACTATCTGAAATCAAATTTTGTTAGTCAGATGATTATAAATCTTATCTCTTATAATCATTTCCAAAACTTTTCCTGTAACAGAAGTAAGGCTCATTTGTCTATAATACCTGGTCATCTCTGCTGCCTTTCTAGAACAACGGCACAACATTTGCAATGCTCCAATCCTCTGGTACTAAACCTGTAGACAATGACGACTCAAATATCAAAGCTAAAGGCTCTTCTATCTCCTCCCTAGCTTCCCAGGCAATCCTCTGATTCATCCAACGCGGCCGTTGGTGTCTTCTCTACTTGCACGCCTTCTACAATAAATAACACCTTTTCATAACTAACCTCAAGCTTTTCTAGTCTAATATCTCTTACCTCATTCTTCCCCTTTACAATATTCTCCTTTTCCTGAGTAAAAACCAATGAGAAGTGTTCATTTAGCACCTCTCCAATCTCCACAGAGTACGCACTCAACTTCTCACTTCTGTCTTTGTGTGGCCTTATTCCTACATTCCTCACATACCTATAGTAAGATTTAGAGTTCTCCATTATTTTATTTGATAAACACTGCTCGTGTCCTCTCTTTGCTCTTCTTAACTCTGTTCTTCATAGCTTTCTGTAACTCTCCATTGCTTTGTCTGAACCATCTTGCGTCATTAACAAATAAGCCTCCTTCTTCTTCGTAACAAGAGATGCAATTTCTGTTGTAAACAATGGTTCCCTTACCTTATCACTTCCTCCCTGCCTGACAGGGACATATCTATCAAGGACACGCAATATCAGATCCTTAAACCAGCTCCACATTTCCATTGTCTGCATCCCCGACATTTTGCGACCCCATTCTCCACATCCTAATTCCTAACTAATCGCATGATAATTGCTTCTGATCCATCGTTAACTCTTGTCCTCTGGCAGGTACCTACTCCTTTCCATCGCTAAACTAAACGTAAATGGATTATGGTCACACTCTTCAATGTGTTCACCTGGAACTAAATCAAACACCAGATACAATGTGGCCGCCCCTTTTGTCGGCCCTTCGACGTACTGTGTCAGAAAACCTTCCTGTATACATTTTTTTAAAAAACTGATCAATCCGACGTACGAGGGTTATATCATTTCCAGTTAATGTTGGGGAAACTAAAGTCCCCCATAATGACCATCCTGGTCCTTTCACTCCCAACCAGAATGATTTTGCTAATCCTCTCTTCCACCTCCCTGGAACTCTGCGGAGGCCGATAAAAAACCTCAAGAAGTGTGACCTCTCCTCTCCTGTTTCTAACCTCAGCCCACACTGTCTCAGTAGTCAGGTCCTCATCAAAATGTCTCTCAGCCACCATTATACTATCCTTGACTATCAAGGCCACACCTTCCCCTCTTTTACCGCCTTGCCTGTTCTTAATGAAAGATCTAAACACTGGAACCAGCAAGACCAATTCCTCAGCCTGCTCTATCCATACTTTAACAGGGATTTAACAGAGATGCAGACACAGAAACATTATTAAATAACCCAATGGACAATCACGCATCAAAATTCATGAGAGAGGCACACAGACATATTCCAGTCACAAACAAATAGACACAAAGAGGAATAGAAATGTTCAGCCTGATACACAGACTGCAGACAAACAGATACAAAGGCACACAAACACATGGAAACACACACATGCACGTTTGCAGCTACACAGACACTGCTATCTTTACGACAGAGATAGATGAGATTTTGTTTAATCAGGATCTCAAGTTTTACAGAAAGAAGGCAGGAGAATGATATTGAGAAACACAGAAGATATTATTGAATGGCATGTCAGAATCAATGTGGCGAATGTCCTCATTCTGTTCCCTTTTTATTATCATATTATGTTATGCTAGCTGACATTTTCTTTCCGAGACAGGAGCTGAGGCTGAGTTTGACAATATTTGATTAGAGAGAGTTGGTGGCAACGTGGGAAAGATTTGGAGGGCTGACTGGCTTCAGTTTATTCCATATGTCCCAAATGAGATGGTAGTTTGATGTTAGTTTAACACAGATTTAAAATAATGGATCCCGTATTGAACTAAGGATAATCCCTCTTTCTTTAGTGTTGTGCTATCCGTTATGTGCCCATTCCCCAGAAGCAGTCAAAACTTAGTTTTTCAAGATATCCACGGCTGAGCTCCACTGATCTTTGCTGGACTGAAGAGTCAATGTTTATTGGAAATAGACAGGAGAAAGATGGTCAGACCAATCGGATCAGCCATGCACATCATTAATGGTGTTGCCAAATGGCCAACTGCTGACCCTGCCTTCATCTGATGTGTTGTTTACTCAATCCAACCCTGGTTGCTGTTACAGAGGTAGGGGACCACGCCATTCAGCCAGTCACGATCCTTTCAATGAGTCTGGAGAAGACCATTCTGCCCGTCTAAGGAGTAACACAGTAATAGTGAATGAAGTATTTTTCTCATTGATTACATTACACAGCACAGGAGCAAACTGCCTGAGCTGCTGCACAGGAACAGGGAAGCCGACACTAACAGGAATCTGAGAGTAGTGATAAGTGTTTATTTTTCAGGTTAAAAAGTTGTAACAAGTCTTATTAAGTTGAAGGCGTGTACTGTACCTTTATAAGAGAGTGAATGTAGTTCTGAACTGAGAGCTACCAAGCACCTGAGTATTGGACGAGATGGCAGTCCGGAGTGCAATGGAAAATTGAAAATATGTAACATTTGGCTGTGAAATTGATACCTGAGTGGGTTCCTGTTTCGACAATTCGAATTTAACCAATCAGTTTCAATTATGTCCCCAGGATACTAAAATCCATTCGAGTTTGAATTTATGCTTTTGCTAAAATCGAACCATTGAGACGGTCGAGTGTAGGGGATCTGGAAATGTGGACAGTTTGAAAATTGGAAAGAGAGTAACTGAATGAACATAGATCCAAGAAATCAGGAAATACTCTCTATCAAAGGTACCTTTCCAGGTGAAACATACTCGCAGTAAAAATAACGAAGAGAAGATGTGGTGGAGGCTGGTACAACTGCAACATTTAAGAGGCATTTGGATGGGTATATGAATAGGAATGGTTTGGAGGGATATGGGCCGGGTGCTGGCAGGTGGGACTACATTGTGTTGGGTGCCTGGTCGGCATGGACCGGTAGGGCTGAAGGGTCTGTTTCCATGTTGTATAGCTCTATGACTCGATGACTCTAAGACAACCGAGCGAATTCAGAAGCCGGAGGAGTGAAGTCACAGAAGACGTCAGCAGCTGTGTGATTATGAAATTTAGTTGATGTAACTTTAAGGAGTGGCTTCTTGGAACAGTATGTTGTTCTAGAGTTGAAGAGAGGTAGTAAGAATTTAAGAGTAAGGGGGGCTTGGAATTCTGACAACCTTTCGTGAAACGTGTACATTTAGAGTTAAAAAATGATGTTATTTTCTTCAAATAGTGGAATTTGGGAAAATTCAGTCACTCATATTTTAACAGATTACCAGGCGAGATGAGCTTTATGGGCGTTTGTTTTATGTAGCAGAGGGGTTCACTGCCATGTCAGAACACTAGTGTGGTGTCTCAGAAATCTGTGAGGGATCATCAATTATCAAGAATCGGTATCAAACATTTGAAGAAACGTCCTGAACTGATAGAAGCTCAGTTAGTTCGTACAGCAACATGATCATTCACTAATGTGTCAAATGGAGATTGTGATTCGACAATGTGACATAGACAAGGAATGTTAGTGAACCGAAGCCTCAGCAGAAATAACATAACATAAGTTTTCTATTTTCGTTGGTTGGATAAAACAACAATAAACAGTTAAAATGGAGAGCGATTGCAGAGCTCAGTGATACAGACGGTTTTTGTGTTCCTCGTACATGAATCATATGAAGTTATATCACTGATGCAGCAAGCGATTTGAAAGGGAGGTGCAATTAAACTGATCCTGGCATAGGCTATTATGTTTAATTGTTGGAATAGTTTCCTGCACATGTACAATGTATCTGATACACTGAGAGCAATTTTGATCCCTTAAACGAAAGAAAAATCACACAGTATATTTAGACAATTTTCAAACATGTTTCCCTTCAGACCCTTTGGCATCATGGTAGCCCACAAACCCACCAACACATGAAAACAGCAGCGAATGAACTTGAAATAACCTATACAGACAATGAGGGAAACTAATCTCATTTACAAAATATCATTCAAGGTTTGTAACCAACACTACATTCGACAAACTGGCACAAAAATAGCCACCAGGATACACGAACAGCAACTAGCCTGAACAAGACATGACCCTCTCTCACTGGTATCCTCACATGTGGATGAGGAAGGACACCACTTGGATTGGGATCACACAGCATAGTAGGATAAGCCAAACAAAGACACTCCCGAGAATTCCTAGAAGCATGGAATTCCAACTGGAACTCTATCAACAAACACATCAACTTAGATCCCATCTACCACCTCCTGAGAAAAGGAACAGAAAATGACTTCCCCACAGGAAATAACATCACCACAGGAAATGACATAACCAACCCAAAGAAACCCGAATATATAAATAGAAATCTGGAATTTTCAGCATTGCTTCGCATAAGGCCCACTGAAGATGCTACCGAGTAAGATCATGAAACATCTGGAAATGAACTTTGCAGCTCAGCAAGCAAACCTACATCCAAAAAATCAACCCGAACTACAAATCCTCTCAAAACCATGCAGCACTTGTATCCTGTTACACAACAACAGGATGATTCCATTCAGCCATCTCAATGATGCAATGCCAGCATTGGAAGAGGCCGCAAAGTGACTGGAAATTGTCACCCGAGGACAAGCCCATGCAGTCCATGAGTGTGTTGTACACGAATAGGAAAAGGGCATGGAACCGTTTGAGATGTTTATACGTGAACACGTCAGCCCATTGAAATGTTGCACCGCAGCAGAAAGGTTCTATGGGTTCCCAAACCTCTCCACAGCAACACGAAGAGAACATTCAGATCTTGAGCGGCTTTGTCAGAAACAGAAACAGGACATTCAGCCTATTGAAACTATAATGTAGGAACACTAGGAGGATATTCAGACCATGGAATGTGTAAACCAGGACAAGAATGAATCCATTCATGCCCGTTATACAGCAACTGGAGCAGATATTTGGACGTTTTATGCCGAATACACAGCAACTGAAAGAGAAGTTAGAGTTTAGAGAAAGGGAAGAACTTGGAATAACTAGTTTCAATCGGAAATGAAAATTGGTGAGTAAAATATTCAAATTGAAGCTATTGTTGGAATTAATAACAGGGGATTATCAAAGAAAAACCGCAATCCCTCACAGTCAGCATGAATTTATCAAGAATAAATCGTGTTTGAATTATTTACTAGAGATTTTTTTAAATTTCGCAAACAAGGTGGATAAAAGTGATCCAATAGATGTATTATATCTGGACTTCCAGAAGGCATTGCATAACGTGCCTCACAAAAGATTAACATGCAATACAAACGCCCACAGACCTTGGAAAAATTTGTTTGTAGAAAAGATTGGCGAACCAAGAAAGACATGATGTGTCAGCGCCAGTGTTGGATTGGCTTGGACACGGTCAAAATTTACATAACATCAGCTTATAGTCCAATGGCTTATCTTGAAAACATTACTTTTTGGAGCGCTGCATCTGCAACAGGTGTAAGTAGGGAACCTGAGTTACAAAGGTTACAAGGAAAAGATCAAAGGGTCAGACAACTTACGTGCATGAATTGAATGCATTTAACATGGCTCTTAAATCTTTAATCAGTTAGAATGTAGGTGCAGGTTTTGATTGAGTATTCTGCAAATCTCAGTATTTATGTCAAGTCACTGACCAGAGATAAACTAAGGTATTATCGATGTCAAGGAGGTGACAGCTCTCGTCAGACAATGTCTTTTAGATGTGAGGTTTAATTGGAGTCTGCCTGTGTCTTAACCTGCATTCACACTGGTTTTATTTGCAAAGAAAGTTTTTTTTTTAAGATTACTTACAGTGTGGAAATAGCCCCTTCGGCCCAACAAGTCCACACCAACGCGCCGAATCGCACCCAGCCAGACCCACCCCGCTGCACCTAACATGACGGGCAATCTGGCATGGCCAATTCACCTGACCTGCACATTTTTGGACTGTGGGAGGAAACCCACGCAGACACGGGGAGAATGTGCAAACTCCATACAGTCAGTCGCCTGACGCGGGAATTGAACCCGGGTCCCTGGCGCTGTGAGGTATCAGTGCTAACCACTGTACCACTGTGCCGCCCCTTTATAAGACACCGCATTACTTGACTGTCCATAAATTGTATGGTTTTTGAAAAGAATAAAATCCGTCCACAAATAGAAATCTGCAAATGCAAATTCACACCACAGATTCAAATGTGCATGGTTGTGTGCGTGTGAAAGAGAGTGTGAGCGGGAGTTTTTGTATAAGGGGGAAGAGTGAGGTTTATGAGTCTACGTTAAGAGACAGACAGATACAGCAGATCCCTCTACCACACGCTATCACTCCATGGTTTCAGAACGTCACCTCTCTGCAGCCTCTACTCCGTTTGGTGTTCATTTTGCAGACCCAGACACTGTAACTACAGTCCCTGTGTTCCGTCCAGAATTGAGTCACCATATCGTCAGGTCTCCGTGAATGTCTGAGGCAGCTCAGAGCACAACTTACAACCAACCATCCCCAGAACCTTCACTAAATTTTCAATAACAGGAGTCAGTCAGAAACTCCTCAGCTACAAGTTAGATGCCTCCTCCTTTGCAATAATACCTGATGTGTTTCCTCGTGTTACTGACAATACAATCAGCTGGGAGGGCCAAACACAGGCGTCCAGTGGACAGGCATAGATCAAGCTTCAAAGATGTGGGTCAAAGCGACTGAAACCCCTTGCCCACATGGGACCCACTGGGATGTGACCAACAGCCTGACACACATTGTTTCTGAGCTTAACGTTGCCAGCACGCTCGCGATCCAGAAACCAAGGCCAGGAAAACATATAGAGGGACAGAGAGAGTTCTATTAAAGTTTGGGAGAAGATTTGTAGCTCAGGTGTTCGTTGTTGTGGTTCTGTTCTCCGAGCAGGGAATTTGTGTTGCAGACGTTTCGTGCCCTGTCCAGTTGACATCCTCAGTGCTTGGGAGGCTCCTGTGAAGCGATTCTGTGACGTTTCCTCCGGCATTTATAGTGATTTGCATCTGCTCCTTCCAATGGCCGTTATATTGGGTCCAGGTCGATCTGCTTATTGATTGAATCTGTGGATGAGTGCCATGCCTCTACGAATTCCCTGGCTGTTCTCTGTTTGGCTTGTCCTATAATAGTAGTGTTGTCCCAGTCGAACTCATGTTGCTTGTCATCTGATTGTGTGGCTACTAAGGATAGCTGGTCGTGTCGTTTCGTGGCTAGTTGGTGTTCATGGATCCGGGTCGTTAGCTGTCATCCTGTTTGTCCTATGTAGTGTTTTGTGCAGTCCTTGCATGGGATTTTGTACACTACATTGTTTTTGTTCATGCTGGGTATTGGGTCCTTCGTCCTGATGAGTTGTTGTCTGGACTAGCCACACTAACATACATCAAAAGCATTTCTGAACTAACAACCAGACTACTGCGATCAGTAGGACTCAGAACATCACAGACACCAACAGCCACTCTCAGACAACAACTCACCAGGATGAAAGACCTGTTAACCAGCATGATCAAAACCAATGTAGTGTACAAAATCCCATGCAAGTACTGCACAAAACACTACATAGGCCAAACAGAGGAATTCCTAGAGGCATGGCATTCATCCACACATTCAATCAATAAGCACGTCGACCTGGACCCAATACACCGGCCTCTGCAACGGACAACTGGAACTGACAACTGGAAGTGACAGATACAAGTCATTATAAATGCCGGAGGAAACGTCACAGAATCGCTTCACAGGAGACTCCCAAGCACTGAGGATGTCCCCGAGACAGGGGACGAAACGTCTGCAACACAAATTCCAAGCTCGGCGAACAGAACCAAAACAACAGAATTACATTAAGATAGAAACACATAATTCATTAAAAGAGACCTTTTTGTGGAAACATGGGAGAACAAAAAGACAGGTGAATGGGACTAACTGGATGAATTTCGATTTTGAGAGTGCAAAGCAGAATTATGAGAACATTGAAGAAACGCATTGACAGATCAGGTGACATGGTTCGTTATATCAAATTCTGAATCTGCCTCAAATAACCAGTCCAAGCACTGTAAACTAGGGCAAGGTAACAGATAAGTGTGGAGAGCTGTGCAGACGGTGCTAGTGTATTGCTCAGTCAACCAGGCGATCTGACCACCATGGGGAGTATTGCAAACCTTTTCCAATATATTGCTGCGAAACTTGGTCTAGATTTCGGCCGAGCACTGGACGAATTGCAGCCCATACTGCGAGTGATTTTAATTGTGTCTTCCACAAATTTATTTCTGTATCTCCATATACACCCACACAAGGCATCAAGGCATCGAGTTTTATATGTACGTGTGTGTGAGTGTGTGAGAGAGTGTGTGTGTGTGTGTGTGTGTGTGTGTGTGTGTGTGTGTTGTGTGTGTGTGTTTGTGTGTGTGTGTGTGTTGTGTGTGTGTATCTGGGGCGGTCGTCGATGTGAAAATCCTTGTCTGAGAGAGTAAGCATATGGAGGAAATTAATTTTAATATGAACAACTGGCAGCAGTTTGTTTAATGCACAGGAGAAGCACTGAGGGCAAGATATAATGACGTGATTGAAAAACATAATATAATGGCATTTACAGTGTGAATAACAATTTCGATTAGTGCCCACAGAAATGATGGATGGATCGGATGTTGTTTTGTGTTCAGACACGATTCATCCCGCGTACACTCAGATTTTCTGATGCAGGTTTGCTGCTGGAATTATCAGCAACAGATTATAGACATCACTAACTCTGTATTTCATAGCTCAAGTCTTAACTACCAGATGGGATGAGACAGTGAAGTATATTCTGGATTTGTTCGGAATTACAATTAGGAATGTTCAGAGTGTGGTGTCAGGAATCATTTCATGGCCAGAATGATCACGACAGTTGCGATTTGAATGTTTCAGCTTCAGATGTTGGCCAGAGATGGTATGGAGTCAGAGGAAGGAAATAGAATTCCTAACCAGAACAGAAGTGAGTGGCCTCCATTCTCCCAATATTTGAATAACAAGGTCAGTTATACAATGAACCGTGGTTCACAGCTGAATCAGCATCGAGACCCAAAGGGACACTGCAAGAAGGAAGGAGGGAGAAGACCACATGACCAAGTTCACTGATGCAGTTAGCAGCGGTTTGTGGAATGAATATCTGAATTGAGTCTCTTAGCAGGTACAATAATAGCAGCAAGGAGAGTAGCCGAAATGAAGATAACAATATTGAAGTCAAAACGATGAATATAATTAATAAATGGAAAGTGAGCCTTACCAGGAATGCCAACAATAGCCAGGATTGGATAATAAATATACCGAATAATGCGAAGTACATAGTCAATCAGCGCAAATATGGCAAATATTCATGATATGTAGAAAGAACCCAAATATCCCAGGATATATCCCTGTCCATTTTTGGAACATCCCAGTATAATGTTATCATATTCTGATCCATTGTTTGAACATTCCAGTATAATGTTCTCAGATTCTAATCTCTCTTCACCGTCCCTCCAGAGCTGCTGATCCCTGTTAGTGCTTCACGGGCTCCCCCTCGTTTTTTGGGATGACACATTGAACGGAGTACATTTATTATAAAAAGATGTAAACCCTCCACTGTGATAATTAGAATCCATGGAGACTCTCATTAATCACAGTCACTAAACAAATAAGCTGAGTTAACCTATTCATTGCGTCACTTTTCATTCCAAAATAAAAAGGAACATTTACTCACAGGGTATGGATGGCATGGATGAGGGTGTCTGAACAGTGTACCATAAATCTTTCAATATTTTAAATCCTCCTTTCTTGTATGTGGGACTGGTACCAAGCCGCTGCAGGGTTGTACATATTCCACCCTGTGTCGAAGAGGCTCGCTGGTGGGGAAAATAGTAAAGATCCTAAGCCAGGGTAATACTAGTTATTGCTCATTAAGTTTATGTAATGTTGCTCCTGTTGTTAAGTGCCCTGTTTTCAAATCTGTCATAGGATTTAGATTTGAATCAGTGAATTGAGACTGTGGATAAGTTGCAATCTGCCTCGTCTCTCTTTTACAGAGGGATAGGATGAGACCATTCAACCTCTTGAGTCTGTTACAGAGCGACAGGAGGAGGCCATTCAGCCTCTCCTGCCTGTTGCACGAGGTAATTCTGCTTCTTGTTCTGTTTGCAGTAACTATTAATTCTAAAATAGTTATGGAGAAGAATTGTTCTGATATAAAGTTCAAAACTGAGTAAAACCAATTATGACCATTTTAAGCAAGCACTTTGAAAAGCTGCTCAGGACAGACTATTCACAGAAAAGTGGGATGCCTTTACAAATGAGATTACTGAGTCTAGCAGCAATGAATAGGGCAAGGCTGGCAGGTGGAAGGAATGCTGAATGGCTAGTGACGATGATGCCCTGATCGAGAAACAAAAGAAAGCAGGTGATAGGGTTGGACAGCAGAGATCATGTGAGTCAATCGAGGAGTACAGGCACAGCAGGTTGATGCTCAAGAGAGAAATCAGGAAGGCAAAATGGGGACATAAGAATGTTTAAGGAAATAGTGTCAGTGAGAAACCAAAGGGATTCTGCAAATGCAGTAATTGGGGAAAGAACAGGTCCCCTTAAAGAACAGCAAGGCTGCCTATGTGTGGAAACACAGATGTTGGGTGAGATACTCTATGAATAGTTCACATCATTATTTCCTGTGAAGAAGGATATTGATTCGAGTAAACTTGTGGAATTAAATGTTTATATCTTGAGAAGCGTGAATAACAATGATGAGGAAGAGTGAAAGTTTTAAAATGCTTAAAGACGGATAACTCCCTGGAACCAGATCAGGTGTAGCCCAGAGTTCAGTGGAAAGATAAGGAAGTGATTTTTTTGTACCCCTTAATGAGATATTTGAATCATGGGTAGCCACGGATGAGGTTCCAGAAGATTGGAGGTTGGTCAATGCAGTATCATTATTGAGGAAATGTGGTAAGGAAAATCCAGAGAACGACACACTTGTGATTGTGTAGTCAGTGTTTGGTACGTAATTGGAGGGGACTCTGAGGGACAGGATTTACTTGTATTTGAAAAGGCATGGTCTGATTGGGGCAGTTAACATGCTTTCATGCGTGGGAAATTGTGTCTCATTAATTTTATTGATTGCTTTGAATAAATTATGAAGAAGATTGATAACGGTTCAGCAGTGGACGTTGGCTAAACGGATTTCAGTAACTTGTTTGACAATTTTCCACATGGTAGACTGTTAGTAAAGTTATACCATATGGAATCCAGGGAGAACTGGAGGTAATTAGTTCCAAGGGATGAGACGGAGGGGCTGTTGAAGGATTGTTTTTTGAACTGGACGCTTGTGACGAGCAGTTTGCCTCATGGATCCAATAGATTGAGTAATTTATGAAAATGATTTTCATTTGAATACAGCCGGAATGGGTAGTGACTTTACAGATTACATCAGAATTGGTGGTGCAGTGGACAACAAAAACGATTACCTTAGAGTCCAACGGGACCTTAATCAGTTGGGCCGAAGAGCTGAGACGTGGCAGATGGAGTTTATTTTAGTCATGGATAAGGTGTAGGATTTTTTAAGCCAAATTTGCGCAGCATGTCTTTGCAGGGTCGTGGAAAGTGTTGTCAAAAACAAACATTCAACTAGAATTTACAGAATCCCTGCAATATGGAAACAGACCATGTGGCCCATCGAGATGGCCCTCCGAAGAGCAACCCAGCAGACACACTTGCACCCTATCCATCCAGCACTGCATTTCTATAGATTAGCAGCACTTCCCTGGATACTGAAATGCAATTGACCATTGCCAATTTCACTGCCAAACCAGTGCGTTTTACAACTGTAGGATGGAAAACCGAGCACCTGGAAGAAACATCCGCAGACAAAGGGACAATGAGAAAAGTCGATATGGCATCCTGGGGGGAATAAAAAACACAGTCCTACCAACAGTGCTAACACCTGAGCCACTGTGGAAAAGCAATGACCAGCTGAGAGTGACTCTACACTCCCACTTTCTACGAATCTGTCGCATCCGTTCAGATGATGCTGAATTCCTGTAGGGTACGCCTGATATGACCTCCTTTTCATTCACCCAAGGATTCACAAACAGCCCAAAACCTCGTTTGGACGGGACCTTCAGTTGTGTCTGACTTCTCCTGCACTTGAGCCCTCACCTTTTCCTTTCCTTTCCAGAACATGCCATCCATTAATATTGTATGAACAATGCTTGCCGACCTAAAATAAAACAACCAAATGCAAGCACTGGAGCTTGGAAGAAAAAAAACTGTTCTGATTAAGAGTTCCCGGATTTGAAATGTCATCCCCGTTTTCTTTGCCAGATGCAACCACACTTGTTGATTTTCAACAGCAATTTTTGGAATATCTAATTTCCTGTTTATAACATACACAAACGTTTCCCTGCAGTACTGCCTTCGATTTCCAACTCCCACCGTACGTGCTTGGGAGAAGATTTGTAGCTCGGGTGCTGTTGTTGTGGTTCTGTTCGCTGAGCTTGGAATTTGTCTTGCAAACGTTTCGTCCCCTGTCTAGGTGACATCCTCAGTGCTTGCGAGCCTCCTGTGAAGTGCTTCCGTGATGTTTCCTCCAGCATTTATAGTGGCCTGTCTCTTCCGCTTCCGGTTGTCAGTTCGAGCTGTCCGCAGCAGTGGCCGGTATATTGGGTCCAGGTCGATGTGTTTGTTGTTAGAGTCTGTGGATGAGTGGCATGCCTCTAGGAATTCCCTAGCTGTTCTCTGTTTGGCTTGCCCTAAAATGGTAGTGTTGTCCCAGTCGAATTCATGTTGCTTGTCGTCTGTGTGTGTGGCTACTAAGGATAGCTGGTCGTATCGTTTCGTGGCTAGTTGGTATTCATGTATACGGATCGTTAACTGTCTTCCTGTTTGTCCGATGTAGTGTTTTGTGCAGTCCTTGCATGGGATTTTGTACACTACATTAGTTTTGCTCATGTTGGGTATTGGGTCCTTCGTTCTGGTGAGTTTTTGTCTAAGCGTGGCTGTTGGTTTGTCTGCTGTTATGAGTCCTAGTGGTCGCAGTAGTCTGGCTGTCAGTTCAGAAACGCTCCTGATGTATGGTAGTGTGGCTAGTCCTTTGGGTTGCGGCATGTCCTCGTTCCGTTGTCTCTCCCTTTGGCATCTGTTGATGAAATTGCGAGGGTATCCGTTTTTGGTGAATACCAACACAAACAAACGAAGTTGCATCAGGACAGTATTCAAAAGGGCCACAAAACACTGCAGCACACTAGAACTGCAAAAAGAGGAAGAGGAACACCTACACCGCCCTGATCATTCTCTAATTCCTCACGTATGAATAAAATGCATTTGCGTTCTCCCAAATCCTTCATGTCAAGCCTTCTTCGTACATTCCTCCTGGCTCTCCTCAGTTCATTTTTGAGCCCTGTGTAATCCGTGAAAGCTGTTCTAGATCCTTGCTTCCTCCCCTTTACATAAGCTGCCTTTTTCCTTTTGAAGAGAAACTCCTCTGCTTTCGTCATCGAAGGCTGCTTAACCTTACCGCTTCTTGCCTGTCTCAGAGGAACACATTTATACATCACTCGCAACAACTGCTCCTTAAACAGTCTCCACATGTCTGTTGTGGCCTTTTAGTGGAACAATTGCTCCCAATCTGTACTTCCCACCTCCTGTCTGCTTGCCTCATTATTTCCTTTTCGCCAATTAACTGCTCCTTTCCCTCTCCAAGGCGATGGTAAATGGGAGGCAGTTGTCGTCACTGTCACCAAAGTGTTCTCCCAACGCGAGCTCCGACACCTGTCCTGGGCGCATTGCTGAGCACCAAATCCAAAATGGCGTCTCCTCTTGGAGTCCTGTGTACATGCTGAGTAAGGAAACCCGCCTGAGCACGCCTGACAAAAAACGGCTCCATCGAAACCATCTGCACTAAGGACGTTCCAGTGAATATTGGAAAAGTTGAAGTCACACATCGCAACAACCCTGCTACATCTGCATTTTTCGAAAACCTGCCGGCCGATGAGTCAGCATTTTAAAATTATACAATAAGAATTCAGGAACGTTTGTACCCTGAAGAATGATTTGCAAAGGCAACACGTCCAGCGAATATTAATCAAGCGCTATCATCAGATTGATAAAGAAATTACAATTCAATAACAGCTGGCAAAACCCTTCAATAATATGGAGAGTGCAGGAGGGTCCTTACAAATGAAGAGGCAAACAATGTGCACGATATATATCTGAAAGATACTGTTAAGGAATAAGCACAATGTATTTTATAAGAATAGTTAAATTAAGAGGATTCCGAGCGAAACAGTGTGGCCTGTTAGAAACCAAAGGGTCAACGTGTGCATGAAACCAGAGGAAGTCGGTGAGGTGTTAAATGAATACTTCTCATCTGTATTCGCACAGGAGAAATACATTGTAGACGCCGATTTCAGTTGCGTTGATGAGGTTCTAGAACATGGGAAGACCACAAAGGATGCGATATTATATGTTTTCACCGGCGCAAAGGTGTATAACTCACCATAGCCCAATGAAATTTGTCTGAGGCTGTTATCGGAACGGGGCGAGGGGTACAAGGGAGCAGTTTGCTGATGTCCTGGCGAATATATTTTATACTTCTGCTGGCCACCTGTGAAGTTTCAAATGAATGGATCACGGCTACTGTGGTTCCTTTGTTCAAGAAGGGCAGCAGAGATAGGCCAGGTAATTACAAAGCAGATAATCCGACAAATTGGGAGATTAATAATTGGAAACCATTCTGAGGGACAGGATGAATCAATACTTCAAAACACAGGGATCGATTAGGAATAGTCAGCACGGTTTTGATGAAAACAAATCCTCTCTGACGAATTCAGTTTTGTTTCTCTTTTGAAATTACGATTAAAAATATTGATGAGTGCCATCCAGATGATGTGATTTAAGTGGACTTTAGTAAGGCTTTGACAAGTTTCATCATGGAAGGCTGGTTGAGAAGTCCAATGTCATTGAAGGTAACATGGGGAACAGGATTCAAAATAGGTGAAGGGCTCTTTTTTTATGCATGCAAGCCTTTGCCCAGCGGGTGTAACAGGGAAATCTGTGCCGGAACCTTACTGTTTACGATGTATATTAATAACTTGGAAGCGAAAACAGAACGTACCATCAATACGTTTGCAGATGACATGAAGTTAGGGTTTGTTGCCCATATTGAGACAGATGATCACACGCTGCATTCTGAAGTTTGAGGCTAGGACACAATTTCAACAGTGCAATTTTAATAGACAAGGCAGTCAAAAGCACAGCAGGAAATGCGGGAAAGCTAATCGATTAAGCTGTCTGCATTTCGATGTAAAAGGTCTGACAGATCAGGCAGATGAACTCAGGACATGAATGGGAACATGGGACTGAAACAGAGCTCCGACTGGGACAAAACTGGGAAATCAATATTCTGGGTTCAGATGCTATCGGAATGATGCACGAGGAGGGAGAGTGGAGTTTTTGATCAAGGAAAACATCACTGCAGCACTCAGAGAAGTTACTTATGGGGATCGGCCAGTGAAGCTATATTAGTGGAACTGAGAAATTAAGAATGGATGACCTTTTGGATATGACTGTAGTACAGTGTCCCCGCAGTCAGCGGGAGATTGAGCAGCAAATATGTGGGGAGATCACAGATATCTGTCAGAAAGACAGGGTTCCAACGGTCAGGGATTTTATTCTTCCAAACCTAGACTGCGATGGCCACAGTGTTTAGTGATTGGATGGGAGGAATTTGTTAACCGTGTTCCATAAAATTTTCTTAGTTATTATGTACTTGTCCTGACTGGAGAAAGGGTTAAAACCTGACCACCCGCTTGGTAAACAAAATAGGGGAAGGGAGTGACGTCTTAGTGGGAGAGCACTGTGTAAAGTGACCACAATTCTTTTCGTATGAAATAGTTATGGAAAAAGATAGGCCTGGGCCACAAGTTAAATATCAAATTTGGCCTTGCCACTGTCCAGAATGTATTAACAAAGAGCATTCATATTTTAATTCACGAGGCCCTTTTCAGGTAAAGGGACGATTGGCAAGTGAAAACCTTTCGAAATGGAGATGGAATGAGAGTTCAAGACCAGCAGATTCCTGTTATTCTGAAGAACAGTGTTGACAAAGTAGGAAACATTTAATGACTGAGGATTCCTTGATTCTGGTTAAGAAAGAGGTATACGTGTCATATAAATTCAGCTGGACTAAGCAAATCCCTTGAAGAGCATTGCGTCTGTGATAATACACTTAAGAGGGAATGTAGGAGGGCGAACAGGGGACGTGAGAAGGCTTTGGCAGAAAAGGGCAAGGAAAGTCCAAAGAGATTATGCAAATTATTAACTGGGGAGAGAATGTGCTCATTTAAGGACAATGCGGCCATCCATGTTTGGAATCACAAAAGATTGATGAAACCCTAAAGGAAAATTTCTCTGCAGAACTTACTGTGGAGAAAGACTAGAGAAGTTCAGGAAATAAATAGTGATGTCTTCAAAATAATACACAGTAGAGAACAGGAGGTGCTGGATGTTTCAAAATGCATGAAAGATAGACAAATCCCTGACAACTGTTAATGTCCAGGACTGGGTAGAAAGCTCTGGAAGAAATTGCAGGGACCGTAAAAGAGATATTCATATCACTGACAGCCAGTGGTGACGAGTTGGAAGACTGGAGGTTGGATAATGTTGCGCCAGTTAACAAGCTCAGATGAAAAGAGTGGAACTCTCAATATGGATGTTAGAGTAATTACTCTTCGTATTAAAGCACCATTTGACCAAGCGTGAGAATAGACACCTAAGTGAAATTTTAGTCAATAAAAATCTGGGTAGAAACTCCCTGCTGGTCGGAGTAATCAAAAGCAAAGTAAAAGGTTGTTGTTAATCTCAGTAATTCAACATCCAAGGCCTCTCTACAGCCATTACACAGGACAGAGAGTACATGACGCTCAGTCATCTTCTCCTGCTTCAGTGACTTACCTTCCTTCATAAGGTCAGCTGTGGGAACGCTCATGATGAAATGACTTCGCAGATACTGAAACAATCCATCTTCTAATGCGACATTCAGGATATGGAAAATATTCAGGTCCTGATCTGACAAGTGACAAATAACAATCAAGTTAGTCAAATGCCAGGCAAATGGAATAATGAAAAAAACTTAACTAAACCTCCCAAAATGCCCCCGCCACCCACCCCACCACCCTTTACATTGAATGGAATGACCATCATTGTGTCTCCAGCAGGATGTAAATCGGTATTCTTGGTTATTAACATCAGTCAGAAACAGCACTTCAAAAGCCATATCCATGAATGTAGCTTCGCAAGCAAGTCAGCGGATAGCAATCCAATAGGATTAACTGACCTCCTGATTCTTCAAAGTCTGTCCACCATCTGTAAAACGGCAGTCAAGAGTGTGTTGGAATATTCTCCAGAGATACTCCAGGACAATCGAACCGTCCACTTGATTACTATCACGTTCATTAACATGCATCCCCTCCACCACCGATGCTTCACGTTTGTTTTGTGTGCCATCGGTAACATACACTGTAGAAATCCACAAAGGCTTATTGCACAGCGCCTTCCAAACTCATCTAAACGGGCAAAGGCAGCAGGTGAATGCAGAGTCTGCAAGTTCCCTTCATATTAACCTCAGATGTGATGTGCAATCATGATTGAACTAAATTACTCAACTGCTCGGATTAAAAATCAGTCCAGTTTCAGTTGCAGCAAGACTTGAAGCCAGACATGCTTGGGATGACAATTGACAAGTAACATTTGTGCCAGAAAATGTGCAGCAGTTGCCATCTCAAATAACAACGACTCTGGCCCGTTGAGATTCAACAACACTGCCATCAATAAATTGCTCACTAACATGATCGTGAGAATTACTGTTGACAATAAACTGATTTGGACTCACCAAATAAATGCAATGCTTTGAGAAGCAAATCAAAGACTAAGTATCCTGCAGTAAATAAATCATCTCGCGATTCCCTGAAGCCTGTCCTCCATCTACATGCCAGGAGAATGATGGAACACTCTCCACTTGCCTGGATGGGTACAACTCTGACAACACTCAACAAGCTTGACATCATCCATGACGAAGCAACCCAGTTACAAAGTAGCAGCAGATTGCACCACTTATAATATGTACTGCTCATAATTACCAATACTCTAAAAATGTCACATTCCAAAATCGAGATATCTAACAACGAGAAGGACAAGTACAGTTGATGCACCGGATCGTTATGACTTTGAATCAGGGATAAAATCATAACAGCAGTAAAGAGACAGGGCTAGGCGACGCAAGCAGTTTTGCAACATCCAGTTAGGAATAGAGGAGGACAACGAAAAACAACTCATTGAAGGTAGTGACTCCACAAACAACTCCATTCTCATTGATGGGGAAAAGCAAACCAGTAATACAAACAATTAAATTGCTGAGGGGCTGGTTCATCTCAGGGTCATCCAGATATCAGTCAGCAAATTAAATTCATCATCTTTAACATGGATAAACGATTTGTGATACTGGATACTACAAAGCGCTTTGGCAGAATCCCACCAACTTTGTGTACTTCAAACTTTCCTGCACACCAACATAAGCTGTTCCAGTATCGCTGCAACGTTGGCATTGATTTGAGACGGTGGGAAATTGGCCAGAGCTGCCGTGTACAGTAAAAGCTGCAAAAATCCAAACCGGCCAATTACAAACTCACCATGAGGAGAATGACGGAAGGGCACGCTGACAGTGATATCAGATATCACTCAGTTTGTGTTCTACAAGGCCCACACAGCTTCTGACATTATTCCAGCCTTTGTTCAAACAGGGAAAATGAATTGAATATGCGAAGCAATGTGAGAGTAACTGCCCTTCATTTCCTGGTCACATGACACCAAATGTAACATCAATGAAACAGAACAAAATTGAAGTCATAATATTGGAAAATGTGAAGTTATTCAATTTGGAGTAAAGAACGAAATCTCGCAGTAATATTTAATTGGAGCAAAAAGCTGTGGGCATCTGAAACACGAAGGCAGTTCGGTTCTTCAACATGAATCTTCGAAAGCTAGCACACAGGTGCAGCACGTTATCAGGAAGACAAATTAAATATAGGCTATTATTTCAAGAGTTTGGAGTATAAAAGTAGCAAAGTCTTAGTTTGACTGTACAACTGATGGTAAGACCACAACTGGAGTACTGTAGGCTTTTTTTTCTCTTTATTGAAGGAAGGATGTCATTTCAGTGGAGCCAGTTCAGAGTAGGTTCACCAGGAGTATTGCTCGTATGGAGAAATTGTCTAAAGAGAAAAAGTAAACAGATTGAGACTCTTTGCACTGGCAGATTATATAAAAATCTTGAAGGATTATTAAGAAACTTGACATGGCAAATGCTGAGAGCGTGTTTCCCCTCACGTGAGATTTGTGGACAAGACAACATCGATAAAGAAATGTGAATTTCAGACTGAGATGAGGAGCAATTCTTTCTCTCAGAGAGAACAGAGTGTTTGGATCACCTTGGTGCAGGGAGCTATGGGGGACGAGCCCTTGCCCACACGAAAGGTGAGACAAAATTTTGAGCAGTAGGGATAATCAAAGTTTCAGAGAAAGAGAAGGAAAGTGGATGCGAGGAATAATTGACTCAGCAATGATCCTATTGGTTCATTTTATTTATTTATTCATGGGTTGTGGGCATCACTGGCTGGCCAACATTTATTGCAGTTCCCTACTTGCACTTGAGAAGGTGGTTTTGAACTGTGTTATCGAACACTGCAGTCCACCAACTGTGGGATGAGCAACAGTGCACTGAGGGAATGAATAGCGTGATTTTCACTCAGCGATAGTGAAGGAACGGCGATATATTTCCAAGTCAGGATGGCAAGTGGCGTCGAGATGTTCACATGTAAACGCTGCCCTTGAACATCGAGATGGGTTTGGGATCTGCTCAGGATCTTTGATTCTTGCAGTTGGTACACACTGCTGCTCCTGAGGAAAGGCGGTGAAGAGAAGGGATGCTTGTGAATATGATGACAAATCAAATGGCCGGTTTGTCCTGGATGACGTTGAGCTTCTCGAGTGTTGTCGGAGCTGCACCGATCCAGGCATGTCCAGAGTATTTCATCACTCTCCTGATATGAGCTTTGTACATAATGAACAGGATTTAGGGAGTGACGAGGTGAATTAGTCGCAGCATTATACCTAGCCTCTGACTTGGTGTTGTGGCTAATGTGTGTATGTGATGAGTCCAGTTGAGTTTCGCGTCACTGGTAAATCCGAGGATTTTGATAGTGGGGGCTTCACATATCGTTGAAATGCAACGGTCTTTCGTTCGAATGTCTCTTAAATATTAGCAATGTCAGGTACTACTATTAGTTTACACTTATCAGCTTAAGATTGGATATTCTCTGTATACTGTTGTATGTGAATGGAGAAAAAATACATTAGGAGCAGATAATCCTATACCTGTCCCTGGATCTTACGAACGTATTGGAATCAGTGGGGAGCTCTCCATTGATTTGAGTCTTATTTGGTCCACAGGAAGATGATGAAGTTATTAGAAGTCAGTTTTTCTCAGCTTCAATACTTCTCTGCAGGTGTTCTTTCAGGAATTTCCAATGCCCGAATTTCTTCATCTGCTTCATTAATACCCTTCTCTCCTTCATAAGATCAAGGCGAGGCATCATTGCTGATGACAGCATAATGTCGAGCCGCGTTTGTGACTCACCAGAAATTGAAGCAGTCCTTAACCTAATGCAATAATATCTCCGAGACAAGGTGCAGGCTTGAGCGAACAAGTGACACGTGACATTGTTATCACACGAATGTCAGAAAATGGCCATCCTGAACAGTGGGAAATCTCACCATCACAATTTGACATCAAATGGCATTGGTATTGTTCAATCCTTTGTTATTAAAATCCGATGTCCCCCACCCGCCACCCCTCCCTCGCCCCCACCTCCTGAACCATGTCGGTTCAGAGGTTACAACAGAAGATAATAAGTTAGGAATCCTGCAGCTGTTAACTTTTCTCCTGTATCGCCAAAGCCCATTGACCATTTCCAAGTCTCAAGCCAGGAATATCATGGATCACTCCGGACTTCTGTGAATAAGTACAACTCCAACAGCACTCAAACAGTGGAACACAATCAAAGACGAAATAGCCCACTTGATTACTCCTAATTTCACAATTACTCACACCCTCCACCACTGGCACTCAGCTGCTAGTGTAAGTACCATGACACTGCTTAGACATTACCTTCTACACTCCTTTCAACTTCCATGTGGAATTGGAGGAATCGTATTTTCGTAGGAAAGATCATAATTCCGTTGAGACTTACTTTTTTGAGAAAAAGATAATGATAGTGGGAGAGCTCGACTTCTTTTTTGCGTAAGTCCAATTTCACTAAGGTGAGAAGAGATTTACTTAATGGGAACTGGAAGCAACCACCAGAAGATAAATCAGAATCAGAGTAATGGTAGGTATTCTGAGGTAAAGTTAAAGTATTTCCGAGACAACATGCCCATGCAGAGGAATGTGGCTCAGGCTGCTAAATCCAGAGCTGCCCGGAGGTCTTGGAGTACACAGACCGAAAAGAAAAGCTTATGTCAGACAGTGAGCACTCAACACTGCAGAAAGCCGAGAGGAGTGTGTAATGTGAAGGAAAGCAATCCAAAATGAGATTTGAAAGGGAAAATCATGTGTGAATTTTTCTGGCAAGTGATGTTCAGAAGGTTTTCATAACAATACACAGAGAGAAAATAAGCAAAGGAAGGATCAAAAAAGACAGACAACAGATGGGGAATGGGAAATCTGGTTTTTTAAATGAACTGAAAGTGAACGGGGCCTGAAAACGTGGTTTATAATGAAACACCTGGGAGCAGATTGCGAGAAATACATCAGACCCTTCTCAATGTTGCAAACAAATAATCACATTTCGGATTGAGTTCTGATCGTTTAGACATAGTGGTAAGAATGGCAAAATTCGGGAACCTGTCACGACAAGGTAAATTTTGAGCTTAGTCGGAAAGTGAAAGGAAACATGTGTACGATTGTGGAAACTGAAGGCAGACAAGGCTCTCAAAAATATGAAGAGAACAGCAAGATTTTAACTAAGGACCTTGGAGGTCTAAAAGAGGCCATGAGATGTATTTGCCTGCCAGACTTAAGGAAAATCCCATTATTGTACAGAATATAAGGAAGGAGAGGGTAGCTAGGGAAAGGTTACGTCCACTCAAAGACAAAGGAGGGACATTATGTGTGGAGCTTGATGAAGTGTGTAATATCCTTCATTAATCCAAGCATCATTATTCACAAATGAAAAGAGCATAGTGGATGGTTAGTCTACAAATGGAGATGTTGATTTTTGACAGCATTTCAGTAAAGAGAAATGAGGGGGAAATCCAAGTAGCATTACTTACCACGTGATCGGATCAATCCGGGAATCTGAGAGAGTAAATTCCTGGCGCCTTGCACAAAATATGTGCCTTCTTTTTAGTGACAGAATAGATAAAATAAAATTCGAGAAAACCCAACATTAATCGTTTAGGAAGGGCAACAGGGATAACCCAAGAAATTACAGATCTGTGAACCTTGCACCAGTAGTTGGGAAATTACTGGAGAAGGGCATGTAGGATAGGATTTACTCACTTTAGGTAAGAAATATGGACTTACTGGTGATAGGCAGCGTGACTGCGTGCGGGGGATGTCGTGTCTCACAAACTTGATTGAATACTTTGAATAAGTAACAAAGACGATTGATGAGTGCATGAAGCTGGCTGTTGTCCATACAGACATATGCAAGGCGTTTAACAAGGTTCCTCATGGCAGACTGATTAAGAATGTAAATTCAAATGGGATGTGTTGTGAGCTAGTAAGATGGATACAGATCTGAGAAGGTTATAGTATGCTGGAAAAGACATTTATGACTAGATATCTGTGAATAGTGGTGTTCTGCCGAGATCAACGTGTGACCGCTATTGTTTGTAAAATTGATCATTGATCCAGAGGAAAATGTTGGTAGCCTAGTTACTAAGTTTCTGGACAAATTAGAGATTTAATACAGTGGATCGTGAGGGTGATTGACAGAGGATACAACAGAATATAGGCAGGTTGAAAACTTACTCGGAGAAAAGGCAGATGTAAATACATCTGGAAAATTGCTTGGTGATGCATTTTGGAAGGCCTAATGCAAGGGAAAAGACCACCACAAATGGGAAGAAAAAACATCTTAGTAACATCATCATCCGAAGAGATCTCAGTGTACAGGTCTACAGCTCTCTGAAAGGGGCAACACAAGTGGATAAGGTGATTAAAAAGAGTATGACATATCTGCATGCATCAATTGGGGCATAGAATATAAAAATAATCATTTTGATCACGTTTGCAAACGTATTCCTGCCACATCTGGAAAATTGTATACAGTACTGGGTGAGACATCAGCAGAGGGATGTGGAGGATTTGGAGAGGGTAAAGAAAAAGTTCATCAGGATGGTGCCTGACTTGGAGGGTATTCTCGCTGAGGAGAGATTGGACAAACTTGGCTTGTTTTCATTTGAACATCAGAGACTGAGGGGCAAATTAAGTGAGGTTTACAAAATGATGACAGATATTGATAGACTGGGGAGTCTGAGTTTTGCTCCCAGAGTAGAAATATCAATTACTAGGGGGCATAATTTTAAGATAAAAGGAGGAACGTTTGAAGGAGAAGTGCGAAGTATTTTTTTTCGAACACAGAACGTCTAAGTGCCTGGAACGTTCTGACAGACAAAGTGGCAACAGGAGTTAAAATAAGAACGTTTAAGAAGCATCTTGAGATTGAAGAGAGTATTCATGGAATACAGAGAGACATGTTATGGAGAGTCAAAACGTGTTTTAGTTGCGAAAAATGGCATGTGTTGGCGTAGGCTTGCTGGGCTGTCGGGCCTGTTCTTGAGTTATATGTTCTTCGATACAAGATTCTCTCAAGCAGTCGGTGAAATGTTGATCAAGGGAATATTGATTATCAACAACCACATTAACATACATCTTTCCGCAGCAATACGCAGCTTCATATCCTCCTTCCCACTGTGGCCAAACTCGCCGCTGTGAATTTGACAAAAAAGTCACAACTGGTAACTGGTGACTCCATCGTGTCCATCGCTCCTGCAGACATTTCTCGTGGACACTGACGTCTCATGGAATGCTGCACATCACAGAACACATGGACGCGAGACCCAACATTGCTGTCATCTGTCACATGCCATCCTTAATGCCACCCCAGCAAATCTCCGACCCACTGACAGTAAGCGCCTGTATTTCAATACTGCAGCTCAGGATGCACTGACAACTCTCATTGCAATGCTGCTGGAAGGACAATGTTCTCAGAGTCACGCAGCTTGCTCATGACCTGCACCTTTGGGCTGTTCACTGTTTGCTTGTGCACACATCACTTTGAAATGTCTTCAATGCTCACAGAATTATTTCTTGACTTATCCTGCCTTCAGTCGTATTTCGCCATAGCCAGAGCTACTGGGCTTGCACGACTGCTGTACTGCATTATTGTTTCGCACAGACACAAAACCGGGGAGATTCATATCATTGTTCACAGTCAGTCATGGCGCCAAGCACAGTGAGTCAAGGGGAATCTCAGATACCGATCCGAAAGCTTGGACATGGTCAGTCATTCTTTCATGGTTGTTACGTTCAGGGCCGTTCCCCTGTTCGGGGTGAGGAGCTGAATTTTGGGATTTCCTGTTCCGCTATAAACTCCGTCTGCCCTCTCGTGGTTTCTTCTGCATTGAGAGAATGACCAAGTGATGTTCAGGGAAATGTAATTTTTTTAGATACAGCTGTTAGTGTTGGTACTGCTTCGGGAAAGGTGGCAATGTATTCCGAGTGGGTTTCGGAAATGGGCAGAGGTAACAGAGAGAACGTGAGAAGATGTTATATTCAGTGACAGTGTGAGAAGTTGGGCCTTGGTGGTAGGTGGGTGTAGTAACAGAGATAGAGTGAGGGAGAGGTGAAAAAGTGAGGATGGAAACAATTACCCTGTTTGAGGGGAGAAGGTCATTGACCTCCTTCCTAAACTGCTAGGCCCTCATCCTGAAGGCTGACACCTCACTGACTCAAAGGTCAACGTCGGACCAGTTTGACATGGTCTGGAATCATGGCCTCCCTTGCCATTCCTGAAAGAAACTAATATCTGTCTTCTGCACCATGACATCCACCAGAAACTCAAGGACTTGTTCACAATGTGAGGCCCCAATATTAATCCCTCTTCCTTGTCCAGGGCAATAACAGATTGACAATCCAATATGTAAAGACTTTTTAAAGAAAAAGCTGATAAGTAAGACAGGCAATTCTGGGATATCCAGGCAATTGGCAGTGATTATAATGAAAGGAAAAAAAATCATCGGGGTACTGTCAGATGAGAGGAAGATCACGCAGGAAGGGAAGATAGTTAGTGAGCATGAAAATCTACCAAAATGGGACTTGACCACATCAGCAGATTACCTCAGCCCCTGTTGTCTATACCAAAACATGGAGGTGTTCCACATGTGGTATGCAATATTGGGAGCTGGAAACCTATGGAGATGGGAAATGTAAAGGAAATTCACATTCTTAACATGAGCTAATATAATATGCCAGGATGATAGAAGAAGTCAGGGAAAATTCCCTGCCTGATGCAATCTGACTATCAATATCTAATCCTCACTGTACAGAGGGACAGTGCCGGAGGACGGAAGAACTGCAAACTACGCAGCTTTGTTTAACGTGGAACAAGGGTCTGACTGAATATTTCGAGGCTGAAATTCTGAGATACTGGAAAAAACAACTGTTACTGAGGAAGTCTCAGGGACTTGATTAATGTGCGAAAGTTATCAGGGACATGCATAGAGTTTTAGATAACATCTCGTTCAAATTCGACATCTCAGTTGCCAGCAGAGAATATAATTGGATGAGATATTAGAGAAGTGGTGAGGAAAGTTGTTGTTTCACCCAGGGTATGTTTGGAATCTGGAATTCATGCCTGCATGCAGAGTAGAGGAAGGAACTCTCAAACCATTTGAAATAGGTGGCTCGATAGGCACCTGAAATCCAATAGTCTCCGGGGCATAAGAACAACGTCTTTAAAAAGAACATTATTTCCTCAATGCAGACCGTGTACAGAATGATCCCTGTAGTTATTTTCTGAAGTTTTAAAACGTTACTAATGATAGGATCAATATGCAGTGATGAGGGGAGATGGCAGAAAGGAGCAGTGTGCAAATTGATTAGCATCACAATAATACTGATCCTATCCTTTACACGAAATGCTACTTCGCTTTGTTGACCTATTTATCCTTCCTGGATAAATGTTGTAAATCCTTCATTATCCAGTTCTCAGTCTTGGTTACACGATAGTCACACCTCCAGAATACAGCCATACATAACTTGGTTCATACTAATTGTTCTGTCATTTAATTTGCCTTGTTGAAAAGTTAGGAAGGAATTCAGAGTGAGCAACAATTTCAAGAGATTAGGATGGCGGTGGAATCCAATGGAGTTTACAGAAATAGGAAGGTGTGCGCCTCCTGGGGTTTATAACAGTTTAATGGATTGTCGTAGGGGTGGAAGGAGATAACAAGGACAAGGATAGTTATAGACTTTGATTGAAGTGAAAGCGGAACTGGAACCGCCAGATCAATATTTTGGCTGCAAGAGCCTTGTAGAGAGAAACCCTCCAGGAAACATGATGGAAATTTAATCTGGACAATTTATCACATGGTTAAAAAGAGTCGAGATTAGAGTGGTGCAGGAAAAGCACAACAGGTCAGGCAGGATCCGTGGAGCAGGAAAATCGAGGTTTCAGTCAAAAGCCCTTCATCAGGAATAGAGCATGATTTAGTTTTCTGTATCTGTCTGCACGCGAAATAAAACGAGGTCAGTGACAGGGGAGTCAGGAACATTAAGTAGATGAAGCCCACATTGCGACAGTGGAAGTGCATTGTCTTTCTCCTCAGATTGTGATCAAAGATGCAGATTCAGTTCACACCAGTTGAAACCACGTTTACTTCATTGGAGATTGAAGTTTGAGACGCGACCTGATAGAAGTTTATTGAATAATGAGACAGATGGATAAAGTTATTGATATTTACCTTTTGACCACGATGCTGTAGATTCTACAGGAGTGGCCACATTTTTCATGTTAGAGGAGATAGATCTTTTTCTTTAAATGATGTGAGGGTGAAATTGTGACACTGACCGTTGTATGTGTTCGGAATGAACTTCCAGCGGAAGTGGTGGATGCGGATATAACTGCAACGTTTAAAAGACATTTGAATGAATTCATGAATAGAAAAGGTTTGAAGTGACATGGGCGAGGAACAAGCAGGTGGGACGAGTTTAGTGTTAAATTATTCTTGGTATTAACCGGAAGATCCCTTTCTCTGCTGTGTGATTCTTTGACGATGAAGTGGTGTTGTTCCAGTATATAATTGGTCTGCGATGGAAAGCTGGAGAACTAAACATCAATTCGTCAGATGTCACTCATGGATTAGCTGTGGAAGCGACACTGTCAGAGAGGGGTTGCATGCATTTTGAACGGGGTTGAGGATAATCATGGTAAAGGATAATCACCACGGCTCTGTGAGTACAAATTCATGCCTGACAAACTTGATTGATGTTGGTGTAGAGGTGACCACACGTTGACTTCAGCAAGGCCTTTGAAAGAGTTTAGCATGGTATACTGATTAGTAAGGTTAGATCACATGGGAATGGGGAGATGGCCAAATGGGTACAAAACTGGCCTAACAGAGGGTGACAGAAAATGATAGTTGATTGTTGTTGTTCAGTATGGAGAATTGTGACTAGTGGTGTGCCATAAAGATCGGTGTTGGGTCCATTGTTGTGCGTAAACTATTTTTTTTTTGAGAATGTAGGACTCATTATTCGTAGGTTTATGGACAACAAAAATAATGCTACCGTGGTCAGTGAGTAAGGTTAGCGAAGGGGGTCTTAATCAGCTGCGTCAGTGGACCAAGAAATGAAAAATGAAGTTTAATTATTGTGGTTGGGTTTTGTTAAGACAAACCAAGGAGGACTAAAGTAGTTAATGTTTGGACCCTTGGCACTGTTGTCGAACAGACAGAGACCAAAGGATGCAGGTGCATTCATCCTTGGCCGTGGCATCACAGGTGGACAGGGTGATGAAAGAGGCATTTGGAACACTTGACTTCAATGGCCAGAGAATTGAGAACACGATTTCGAGATCTTTGTAACATTGACCTAATTATTTCCTTTGTGCATAGAAAGATACAGATTGACATTCTAAACATTTATAAAATCATGTGGGCCATAAGTAAGGTGAATTACAAAGGCTAAGTATGTCCAACACTAGAAGGTATCAACGTGAGGTGAAAGAATAAAGATTTAAAGAGGAAGCTGAGTGGCAACATTTTCCACAGAGGATGGTGCATATATGGAACGAAATGACGGAGTCCATGGTAGAAACAAGTACATTTTCAACATATGAAAGACACTTGGACAGTTACATTGAGAGGACAACTGAATGCAGAACAGAAAGGTCCCTGTCAGCATTATTACCACCCTGTTGTGGGAGGCCTGCTTTCAGCTCTATTTTCCTGATCATCTCTAAAACAACATCGTCCTTGATTGGTAACTGTGCACTCCCTACTCTGTCTTAGTACAAGATAAATGAAAGTAGAGGTGGCGATTGAGCCTGGGGTTTTTGCTACTCCTCAAGTACTCTACCTGTGTCAGGTGTTGTTAGCTGAAGGTTGGAGCCCTCTCAGTGCTCTCTAATCTGTGCACTGTGAGTGATCCAACATCGCTGTCGCATTGATTGAAGGACCCAGAACTCCCTGCACTTTGTCTCTCTGGCTGACCAATTTGTGTCAAAGTTATAAGTGCTCAGGGATGTTCAGAGGAGGCGATGTACTAGTGGTATTATCGTTGGACTGATGATCGAGATTACCAGGTAATTTTCTTGGGTTCTAGGTTCGATTCCTGCCATGGTAGATGGTCGAAGTTAAATTCAAAAAACATCTGGAATTAAGGGTGTAGTAACATCCATGAATCTATTGTCGATTGTTGGAAATGCCCATCTGGTTCACGAATGACCTTCAGCGAAGGAAATTTCTATCTTTATCTGACTGGTGTACGTGTGGCTTCAGACTCAAAGCAATTTGGTTGACTCTTAAATCCCCTCTGGAAATTAGGGATTGACAATTACTGCTGGTCTCGCCAGCGACGTCCCCATTCTATGAGTGAATAAAAAGGTGATAGACGAGATACTTGGCAGATGGGAAATCTGTTGAGTCAGCAACTTCCAGACAAACTTTGAAGACCGAGAATTGGACAGAAACATTAAACAGAGTGACGGTGACAAATGCAGAATGGTAATAACTCCCACACTGATCTGGAAAAACATAGTCTCTACCCCTGGGCCTGTGCTACCACATCTCTCTGGAATGAAGAACACTGTTGGATCTGCTTCTGAAACAGCTGCACAGTGTGCGAACAGAGGCAACTGGTGGATGCATACAATGAGGGATACCACACGGAGAGATATTCAGGGAAATCACGATAGTTCAGGAAGATTTCAGGATCAAACATTTGTGTAGGAAGAAGGGATTTGTTTCATTGTTGCACTGTAATAAGAGATCAGTGATGGGAAACCTGTGCGCAGGCGACGTGAAGGCCAACTGATATTAGTGCTGGACGATTTATCCAAAAATTCGGCTAATGTTCGAATTCCACAAGAGCAAGTTTTTGAATTTGAATGAAATTCTCCTGAAGCAATATGTAAATAACAATCTATAAATACGAATTCAATAATTGCTGATGTTAAGAAAAGTCCAGCTGATACATTCATGTACTTAGGGAAGGTCATCTGCTATGCTGACCTGGGGTTGATGTCATAGTGTTTCTCCACATTCACTGCAATGTGGCTGACGCTGAATTATTGTCTGAAATGGCCGAAGCAGCCATTCAGAGCAAGGGCATCTAAGGGTCGTCAAGAATTGCTGACCAGTCAGAGACATCCACATTCCCAAAAGTTAAAAAAAAAACTTCTTAAAAAAGCTATTGCACAGGACACCGGTGCACTGCGCTGATACCCAGTGTCCTGGCCAATCATGCCGTAAAATTTAAGGACAAACCTTTGAACTGACAGAGAGGACGCAGGGACAGTGTTCAGGTGAAAGTAATTCTCCACATCCAAATAGAAAATTTAAAGCATCAGCACAGCATGGGGATGGGGCTCAAGACAAAGACAAACGAACAGGAATGGACAAAATGTCACTAAAATGTACAACAGTGAATGGGTTTGTGACAGTAAATTGTGAAAAGTCAAGTTTAATGTTAATTTTCAGAATGGTCGAAGTCTCTGCAAATGGTAAATGGACTTATGAGACAGACATAAATGAGATTAAGTCACTAGAGACACATGGCTACAGTGTGAAAAATGTTAGAATATTAATATTCAGCAGTACACACGCTTGTAGAGACTCAGGAAGAAGAGCATAGAAGGATTGGGAGACCCTGAGAGTAATGGTGAACAAACGTGTCACAGGTAAAGCATTTGGCCTCAGATTGTGAAGCTGATGTAGTCGGATTGGAAATTCTGGGCACTAACTGCCAAAACCACGAGGAGGAGAACAGTTTTAGGCCAGCGAACAACACTTCACTGTTCATCAGTGCGTTGAGAAGGAATTCATTGGAATTTTTTAACAGAAGCATTGTGATCATTTTGGGAGACTTCGATCTTCGAATAACCTGGGACAATTACACTGGCAAGAGGGAAATTCGAATAGGAGCTCAGAGAATTTTTTTTTTTCTTTTCGTGTTTCTTTGAAAAACACATGACGCAATTGGCTAGAGAATTAATTGTTGCAGATCGTGTGTGATGAAGCTAAGTGAATGAGTAATGTCACATTGAAAGATCCTCAGGGAATTTGTGATAAAGTGAAATTTTAACGAATTATACAGTTTTACAGTTAATCACAGAACGGACCAGTTAAAATTAGAAATACACAATAGCCAATTACGTGAGTTGGAGAGCCGAATTGCCCAAGTTAAACAAGGTAAACATTGAAATGTGTGACTTTTCCAACAGTAGAAAACATTTAAACGAATGGTGTACAACACGCAGCAAAGGACATTCCAATGAAACTCAGCACGAAATTCCCACCTGTCCTTCATTCAAGACAGGCTGGATCATATTGGATTGTGAGGCTGAGAAGATCACCAATAAATATTAACAGTTCTGAAGCGGGACAATACTTTAGGGAAGTTTTAAAGAATTATAAAGCATCTCCGAGCAGGAGAAGGGCGATGGGAAGGGATCCATTGTTAGGTTTTGATGAGATGATCCGATCAGGGAGAGTTGAGGACGCTGGCAAGCGGAGAGAGTGCAACAGAGTGTGGCCAGAGAATAAACGATGGTACAAAGACAGTGCGATTTGCTGCAACTGGAGATGTTTGCAGATGTAGGGAAAGAAAGTCTTCGTTGCTCCACTGCCATTTGCCCAGAGGGCAGCTCAGGGTCAGCCATATGGTTGTGGGTGTCGAGTCATATCTGAGCCAGAGCAGGCAAGAATGTGAAAGGACATAAGTCAACTAGATGAGTTCAACAATGATCAGCAATGCTTTTATGATGACCTCAACAATGTATTGCACAGCCACAACATCACATCCTTGTTCAACTCTCAAGGTCTGACCAAAGAAGGCAATTATCACAAATGCCTGCTTCACCAACCGTCTGTCTGTGACCCTAATTTCAAAGAACAGTGTACTTGCATCCTTACATCTTAGTTTGACAAAGCTCAACAGATCTCTACGATTAGCTGTGGCCTGTGACTAGCAGTGTGCCATAGTTATCGATGTTGGGTCCACTGTCGTGCATCATTTACGTAAACAGTTTGGGTGAGAATATAGGAATCATTCTCAGTAAGTTTGTGTGCACCGAAATTAACGTCATAAGGGGCAGTGAATACAGTTATCGGAGAGGATATTGACCAACTGGGCTATTGGCTAAGAATGAAAGATGAAGTTGAAATCAGGTGTTTGTTTTTGCGTTTAAAAACCAGGGAGGACAATCACAGTTATCGGTTAGGCACAGGGCTGAGAGACGAAGTGGTGCAGTTGCATTGATCCTTGGATGTTGCGGCACACACGAACAGGGTGGTGAAAGCAGCATTTTGGCACACTTGCCTTCATGTGTCAGACTATTTAGTATAGGAGTTCGGAGATACTTGTAACATTGTCCTCAGTATATCGCTTGGACATAGGAGTCTATGGGATGATCTTACAAAGGTGTATAAAACCGTGCGGGGCACAAGTAACGTGAATAGCTAAGGGCAGGCGAACCCAAATCTAAAGGGTTTAAACGTGAGGTTAGACATCAAATATTTAAAGAGCGACCTGAGGGGCAACAATTTCCACTGAGGATGGTGCATATCTGGAACGAACTGCCAGAGGAAATGGTGGAAACAAGTACAATTGCAAAACGAAAAAGACATTTGGGCAGGTGTATGGAGAGGAGAAGATTTGAAGGGACGTATATTGAGTCAGGCACTGTCCACGTATCTACTCGATAAAGAGAAACAGACAGAATCTGAATTTAGAGTGACGCAGTGAGTGTTACACTGAGCAAATGGTACTGAGTCCCAGAGAGATTTGGAAAGTCGCAGTCTCCACCTTAGCCTGCAATGCTTCCTCTCTCTGGAATGGAGAATTCAGTTGGCTCAGGATCTGGAGTAGCAGCAAAATGTACATTCGGAGGAAATTAGACCCACATGGTGAGGGATACTACATGGAGAGATACTTAGTGATAGCGCCAGAGTTCAGGAACATATCAGGCTCAAACAATGGTCAGGAAGGAGGCACTTGATTCGTGGTACAATTTTGTCATTGTCAGGAATGAGTTAGTTATTAGTGTTCAGACGATGGCCCAGTGTTCTTCTTATTAGACTGTACAGCCAGGGATACACGCCAGCTTAATAAATTTCAGTGAAGTAAATCTGTTATAAGCAGCTGTTATGGCTTGCATATTATCCAAACCCAGAACGATATGTATGTAACTTAACTGATCTCTGAAATGGTCGAGCAAGCCAGTCCGTTCAAGGGCAGCGAGGGCAAGAAAAACTGATCAGCGAGAAACACCAACATCGCACGCGTGAATTAAAAATACCTCTGTTGTGACTAGTATGCTGGCCAATCAAGCAGATAGGTTTATGGATAGTTCTTTAAAATGTCAGAGATGATGCAGGGAAAGGGCTCAGACGAAAGGAGCTTTCCAAATTCAAAGACAAAAGGTGAAACATTGGAAAAACCATTGAGGATGTGTCTGAAGACAAATGGAAAGGAACAGGAAGGGACAGAGTCTAACACAAACTGCGTATCAACGAATAGATTTGTGACAGGAAATTGTGAGAAAATGCAAATTATAATATTATTTTTTTAGAGTGGATAAATTATCTCCAATACGGCAGATAGACGCAGAGAGAAATGAGATTTCGGCATTAGACTGACGTGGTTGCAGGATGAATAAAAAAGGAATTTGATATTCAACTGTATACAAAATTCCGGAGTCTCAGAAAGAATGAGAAAGCAGGTTCGGTACCCCTGACAGTTATGGATAACAAAGGAATTGCGGAGAAATCATTTGGTCTGAGATTATTTAGTTGAATCCGGCTGAATGCAAATTCTGCATACAAAGTCTTCAGACCACAAGCAGGTGAATGTTGTTTCGGGAGACTAGCATCATTTCATTGCTCATTGTTTCATGAAACAGGAATTCATTGTATTTTGTAACAAAGCCAATGCGTTACTTTTGGGTAAACTGAATCTGGGGCAGGCACACTGGCAAGAGTTATATTCAAAGAGGAGTTCGAAGAATGTATTTTTTGTCAGTTTTTCTTTTAAATAACATGTTGTGTAAACGTATAGGGACGTAGCTATTTCAGATCTACCGTTCAGTGATGAATGTGAGAGCATGAGTGCTATCATACTGAACGATCCTCCAGGAAATTGTAATAATTTGGAGCTCCAAGAGAATATGACGTTTAATAATGACCAGTAAGTACATCAACAATCAGAAACAAAGCCGATTACATGAGTTTGAGTGGAGAATTCTTCAAGGTAAATAGGGGAAACAGACTGACAGGTAAAGCTGCAAATGACCAGTGGAAAACATTGGAAGGAGCTGTTTGAAATATTCAACAAAAAGACGAAACCTCAGCAAGAAAGGGAGAAGGCAATTCTGGATCTGGTGTTATGCAACGAACCGAATTTGATCAGGGACCTCGAAGTAAAGCTGCCGTTAGGAAGTAGTGAGCATAATATGAGAAGTTTTAATCTGCACATTGAGAGGAAGAAGGGAGAATCAGAAGTGTCAGTATTGGCGTTGAACAAAGGGAGTGATGGGGCTACTGGGGAGGAGCTGGCTAATGTTCAATGGTTCAATACACTAGCAGGGATGGCAGTGGAACAACAATGGCAGGTATTTCTGTATATAATGCAAAAGGTGCAGGATCAGTTCATTCCAAAGAAGAAGGCTAATACTCAGGGGAGGCAGGGACAGCATGGCTGACGAGGGATGTTTAGGACTGTAGAAAAATAAAATAGAAAAAGTATAACTTAGCAAAGACGAATGGGAAGCTGGAGGACTGGCAAACCTTTAAAGAGCAACAGAGGATAACTAAAAATGAGAAAAATGAAGTACGAAGGCAAACTGGCCAAAAATATAAAGGAGCATGGTAAAAGCTTTTTTAGGTGTGTGAAATAAAAAGTTAAGACTAAAGTTGGGCCCTTGAGGACAGAAACGGGTGAATTTATTATGGGAAACAAGAAAATGTCAGAAGAGTTCAATAGGTACTTTGGATCTGTCTTCAGTTGCGAAGACACAAGCAACCTCCCAGATGCAATAGTGACTGAAGTCCCGAGGCTAACTGATGAACTGAAGGAAATTTATATTAGGCAGGAATAGTGATGGATAGACTTAGGTCTGAAGGCTGGTAAGTCCCCAGGACCTGATTGCCTGCATCCTATGATACTTAAGGGGGTGGTTCTAGAAATCGTAGATGCATTGGTAATTATTTTCCAATGTTCCATAGATTCAGGATCAATTCCTGGGGATTGGAGGGTGGCTAATATTGTCTCACTTTTCAAGAAAGGAGAGATAGAGAAAACCACGATTTATACACCGGTTAGCCTGACGTCAGTGGTGGGAACAACTCTGGAGTCAATCATAAAATATGAAATTACGACTCATTTGGATTGCAGCAACAGGATAGGTAAGAGTCAGCGTGGATTTACAAAGGGGAAATCGTGCTTGACTAATGTTCTGGATTATTTTGAGAAAGCAACTATGACGATGGACAAGGGAGAGCCAGTAGATGTCTTGTACCTGGACTTTCAAAAAGCCTTTGATAAAATCCCACATAGGAGATTACTGAGCAAAATTAGGACACAAGGTATTGGGGGCAAAATACTGACTTGTATTGAAAATTGGTTGGCTGACAGGAAGCAAAGTGTACTGATAAATGGGTCGCTTTCTGAATGGCAGGCGGTGACCAGTGGGGGACCACAATGTTCGGTGTAGAGACCGCAGCTGTTTACAATATACATAAATTGTATATATGAATGCATTAAAAGTAATATTAGCAAATTTGTGAATGACACAATGCTGGATGGCAGGGCGAAATGTGAGGAGGATATTATGAGAATACAGGATGATTGAACAGGCTAGGTGATAGGACAGATGCATGACAGATGCAGTTTAATGTGGATAAATGTGTGCTTATCCACTTTGGTGGCAAGAAAAGGAAGGTAGATTACTATCTAAATGGAATCAAGTTAGGTAAAGGGGAAGTACAACGAGATCCATGTCTTCTTGTATATCAATCAATGAAATCAAGCATGCAGGTACAGAGGACAGTACAGAAAGCTAATGGCATGCTAGCCTTCATAACCAGGGAATTGAGTATAGGAGCAAAGTGGACTTTCTTCAGCTGTAGATGGCCCCGGTGAGACCAAACCTAGAGTAATGTGTGAAGTTTTGGTCTCCACATTTGAGGAAGGACATTCTGAATATTTGGGGAGGGCAGGGTAGGTTCAAGAGGTCAATCCCCAGAATGACGGGACTACCATATGTTGAAAGATTGCACCGACTGGGCTTAAATGCACTTGAATTTTGAAGAATGAGAGGGTATCTGATTGAGACGTATAAGAGTATTAACGGATTGGACACTCTGGATGCAGGAAGTGCGTTTCAGCTGATCGCGACTCCAGACAAGAGGAAACACTATACAAATAAGGGGTAGGCCATTCAGAACAGAGTTCAGGAGAAACGTCTTCACCCAAAGAGTGGTGGATATAAGGAATGCTCTGCCCCAGAAGGCAGTGGAGGCCAATTCCCTAGATACTTTCAAGAAAAAGATGGATAAAGCTCTGAAAGATAGTGGAATATGGCAGGAACAAGATAATGATTGTGGATGATCAGCCATGATCAAAATAAATGGTGTTGCTGGCTCGAAAGGCCGAATGGCCTACTCCTACACATATTGCCTATTCCCAATTGTGCATTACACAGGATGGAAAGGATCCGATTTGATTAAGTGATGCTTAGAAGCCAAAAAAAAACCAATTTTGACGAAACCAATGCTTCAGAAATATGGATGTATTTGTTAAAGGGATCACAAAAAGGTCTCCCAGCACGGGAAGAGCAGTGGGAAGGGGAATCATTGTCAGGGTTGAATGAGATGACAGGAAGATGGAGATTGAAAAGTGATGGAGGTGTTAAGAGTGTGACATCGAGTGGCAATGATTTGAAGAATGTTACAGAGGTAGAACGAATTGCTGCAGTTGGAGGATTTCGAGCGGTAGAGATGGAAGTATGGTTTTTAATTGAAGCCTTCGGAGGCTGAGGATGTCAGTGGTTGGCCCACTATACATTGCCCACTGCTAATTTCCTGGAGACTGATCAGAGTCAGCCGCATTGTTGTGGGTCTGGAATTACTTGAGACGCAAGTTTCAGATGTCTTTCCCGAAAGGACAGACATGAACTAGTTAAACTTTTATTCCAGATGACCAACAATTATTTTGTGGTTGATTCGCTGATGTCTTGGACAGCCATGACATGACTAACCAACCCCGACTCTCAATAATCTGACCAAAGAAGGTAAACAACAAAACATCTGCTTCCCCAAACTGTCGACCTGTAATGCAAGTTTCAAAGAACTGTTTCCCTGCATCACTCGGTTTCTCTGTTTGACAGCACTATCCAGGGCAATAATATTAACTGTACAAGTTCTGCTCTGGTTTTCTTAACAAAATGCAACATCGTTCGTTTCTCTACCTGCTATTCCTAAACACTGAACCAGCTATAACGTTGATGCCATTGTACTCTTAGATAATCCAATTGACTCTCCACTTTCCACCAACTTCAATGTCACGCACATGATTCGTCTACTCTCATACAAAGTATTCATATAAAAAGATGCACAAAATGGACCGACCACCGAACCACACGACGGATTGTTGTTACAAGTCTGCAGTTTGAGCAGCAACCCTCTATGAACACACTCCATCTCCTGCCGATAATCCAATTTTGAATCCAGTTGTTGAGCACTCCCTGGTCCTGTCTGATCTTTACTTCATAACCAGTCTGCAGCTATCAACGAACAAAGAAATAGCTACTGCCTGGATGAATAGTATGGCATTGACCATGGGGAATTTTAGTCTACATGCAAGTTGGTTGAACCTGCTCAGCCAGAGTAGCCTTGAAGAGGAATTTGTAGAGTGTTTCTGTGGTAGTTTGCTTCAATAGTATATAAGGTACCCAACAAGGGAGCAAGCTATCCTCGATCTAATCCAGCGTAATGTGACAGGAATAATTAATGACCTCTTAGATGGAAAGATTCATGGAAGGAGTGATCACAGTATGGTTCAATTCAGAATAAAGATGGAGTGTGTGGAGACAAAATACAATACCAATGCTCACTGCTGAAACAAGGAAGACGAGAATAGAATGAGGGAGGACTTGGCCAAAGTATACTGGAAAGGAAGAATTTAATGTTGGTCTGCTGACGAGCAGTGGAGGATATTCAAACATTTCATTTCAAAGTGCTCAACAAATGCATATTTCAATGAAAAGGAACGACCATAAGAAAAGTGTTAATCTGCAATGGAGTTTTAGGAAATATGAAAGGGCATCAAATTGAAATAGAAGCCGTATAAAGTTTCAAAAAAAAAACAGCAGGAAGCCAGAAGATCGGCAAAATTTCAAAGGTCAAAAGAAAGCCGCGAAAAGAGCTACAAAGAATAGCAAGACGGAACACGAGATACACGAGCACAGATGAGAAAGACAGTTCGCAAATGTTTCTACAAATATATAAAACGCAAAGTAGTGGCTAAAGTAAACGTTGGTTCTTTAGAGGATGAAGAGGGGCATTTAGTTATCGGACATGATGAAATGACTGAGGATATTTTGTATCGCTCTTTACATGAGCAGTATTTGTCAAGGAGAAGAAGGTAGTTGAGAATCTGGAAAAATCATTATGACCGAAGAGGTAGTGTTGGGCAATCTAATGCACCTGAGGATGGAGAAGTCGCCTGGCCCTTACAGAATGCATTCCATGTTCCGAAAAAAGATGGTGGGAGAAATAGCAAGTACAGTGTAAGTAATCTTCCAAAATTCGCTGGGCTCTCGGGCAGTCCCAGCAGATTGGAAAACAACAAATGTGACTCCATTGTTTAAAAAGGGAGGACGACGAAAGATAGAGAAGTATAGACCGGTTACCTGAACCTCTGTCGTCGGGAACATGCTTGAGTCTGCTATCAAGGAAAAAGTAGCTGGGCATCTCGATATATATTGTCTCTTTGGACAGACGCAGCATGGGTTCATGAAAGACAGGTCATGCTAAGCAAATCTTTTGGAATGCTATGAAGATATTACGAGCAAGGTGGACAATGGGGACGGAGTGGATGTGGTGTATCTCGATTTCCACAAGGACTTCGATAAGGTGCCGTATAAGAAGCTGCTGCATTGGATAAGGATACGTGGCTTAACGGGTGAAGTATTGAGATAGATAGAGGATTGGTTGACTGACAGGAAGCAGGGAGTGGGGATAAATGAGTGCTATTCTAGTGACTCATGGTGCGCCTCAGTGATCGGTGTTGGGGCATAATTATTTACAATACATCTGGATGATATGGAATTGGGTACCACGTGTAGGGTGTCAACGTTTGCAGATGACACGAAGGTGTCAGAGCAAAATGTGCAAAGGACTATGAAACTTTGCAGAGGAACATAGATTAACTGAGCATAGGTTGGCAGATGGAGTACATCGTAATTAACTGTGATGTCATAAATTTTGATAGGACTAAGTTAAAAATCGCACAACACCAACTTATAGTCCACCAGGTTTATTTGGACGGACTAGTTTTCGGAGCGCCACTCCTTCGTCAGGTGGCGCTTCGAAATCTAGTGCATCCAAGTAAAACTTTTAGACGATAATCTAGTGTTGTGTAACTTTCAACTTTGGCTACCCCAGTCCAACATTGGTCGACTTCAATTTTCTTGTAGGAGTAACAGTACAAAGGATTATTACTTGAATGGTAAAAAGTAGCAGCATGATGCTGTGCAGAGGCGCCTGGGTGCTTGTGCACGTATCATAGAAGGTTGCTCCGAAGTTACTACAAATGATTAGAAGGCAAATGAAATTTTGTTCTTCATTAGTGAATGGATTGAATTTAAAAGCAGAGAGATTCTGTTTCAACTGGCAAAGCTGCTGGTAAAGCCACACCTGGATTACAGTGAGCAGTTTTGGTCTCCTTACTTGGGAAAGGATGTATTTGCACAGCAGGGGGTGAAAAGGACTTTCACAAGGTTGATTCCGGAGTAGAGGGGGTTGGCTCATGAGGAGGTACAGAGTAACTGGAAATATATTCATTAAAATTCAAATGAATTGGAGCGGATCTTATAGAAACATGTAAATTTATGAAGGAATAAATAAGATCAACTTACAGAGGATGTTCCACTCTAGGTGAAGCTAGGACAAGAGAGTCTAAACTCATGATTAGAGGGAGCCGAGTTGGGAGTGAATTGAGAAGGAACGTCTTCACCCAGAGGTCTTTAATCGATGGAATTCCAAGTCCAGTGAAGCAGTTGACACTAACTCTGTAAACGCTTATTAGCGAAGGTAGAATTTTTTGGATTAATAACGGAATTAAGGGATACAGTGTGTGCCCGACTCTGTGGATCTGAGTCCACGACAAGATAAATCCTTACCTTATTAAATGGCAGAGAAGGCTTGAAGGACTGGATGGCCTACCCCTTCTCGTCGCTCTGGTGTTCTTTTAGTCTGCCATGCAAAACCTGGTCAAAGGCCTTGCTGAAGTTCATGCAGACAACGTCTACTGCTCTGTCTTTATTTATCACTTACCTACATTCCCAAAAACTCAGTCAAATTTGTCATGAATGATTTTCGACGTACAAAGTCATGCTAACTGTTGCTCATCAGACCTTGCGTTTCCAAATGCCATGACTATCTTTTCTCTCAGAATCTTCTTCAACAACTGACACATCACTTCAGGCAGACTCCCTGGTCTGTCGTGGCTGTCGATGATACAAATATCTCTACGAAGGGCCCCGTAATTTCTTCCTGAGCTTCTTACATCACATCCTGAGCTTCATGCCTAATATCTGCTAATGAAATTTATCCCCAAACCACCACTCGTCTCCCCCAGCCTGATCAATTCTGTCATTTATGGCCACATAAAAATATAAAATCTACCAGGTTTACAAATATTCCCTTTTTGTAAACTCATGTGTCTCCCACTTTTCGAAGTATGCAGTATTTATTTTTGTCATATACTTGATAATACACTCTAGCTGTTCCTCACTTACTGTCGGGCTAGCACAGTTTGGTTTCAGACTGACTGCATAAAGGCTTTTGGGAAACTTTGTATATGAAGGTGAAGCAGGCAGCTCCAAGGTTTGTGAAGGCTTTTACCTCAGGTTGGCGTTTCATTACTTGGTTAGGTAACATCATCAGTGGCGACCTCCAAGTGAAGCGAAGCGATTGTCGCCTACTTTCTATTTATATGTTTGCCCTGGATGGGGTTCCTGGGGTTTGTGATGATGTCATTTCCAGTTCGTTTTCTAAGGGTCTAATAGATGGTATCCAGACCTATGTGTTTGTTTATGGCGTTGTGTTTGGAGTGCCAGGCCGCTACGAATTCTCTGGCATGACTTTGCTTAGCCTGCCCCGGGATAGATGTGTTGTCCTAGTCGAAATGCTGTTTTTTTTCATCCGTGTATAGGGCTACGAGGGAGAGAGGGTTGCATCTTTTTGCGGCTAACATGTGTTCGTGTATCCTGGTGGCTAACTTTCTTCCTGTTTGTCCTACGTAGTGTTTTTGACAGTCCTTGCATTGAATTTTGTAGATGACGTTGGTTTTGTCCATGGGTTGTATTGGGTATTTTAATTGTTAGTTTTTGTTTGAGAGTGTTGGTTAGTTTGTGTGCTACTCGGATTCCGAGGGGTCGTAGTAGTCTGGCTGTCATTTCTGAAACTTCTTTGATGTATGGTAAGGTGGTTAGGGCTTCTGGTTGTGTTTAGTCTGCTTGTCGTGGTTTGTTCTTGAGGAATCTGCGGACTGTATTTTTTCAGTATCTGTTCTTCTTGAATACGTTGTATAGGTGGTTCTCCTCTGTTTTCCGAAGTTCGTCTGTGCTGCAGTTTGTGGTGACTCGTTGGAATAGTGTTCTGATACAGCTTCGTTTGTGTGTTGGAATGGTTGCTGGTGTAGTTAAGTATTTGGTCACTGTTTGTTGGTTTTCTGTATACGCAGGCTTGTAGTTCTCCGTTGCCCTTTCTTTCGAAAGAAAGTCGAAAGAAAGGACAATGGAGAAGTACAAACCTGCGCATACAGAAAACTAACAAACACTGAACAAATACTTAACTACACCAGCAACCATCCCAACACACACAAACGAAGCTGTCAGAAAACTATTCCAACGAGTCAGCACACACTGCAGCACAGACGAACTTCGGAAAACAGAGGAGGAACACCTATACAACGTATTCAAGAAGAACAGATCCTCAAAAAATACAGTCCGCAGAATCCTCAAGAACAAACCACGACAAGCAGACCAAACACAACCAGAAACCCTAACCTCCTTATCATACATCGAAGCAGTTTCAGAAATGACAGCCAGACTACTAAGACCCCCCGGAATCTGAGCAGCACACAAACCCACCAACACTCTCAAACTAAAACTAACGAACTTAAAAGACCCAGTCCATCCCATGGACAAAACCAACGTCATCTACAAAATTCCATGCAAGGACTGCCACAAACACTACGTGGGACAAACTGGAAGAAGGATACACAAACACCAGCTAGCCACAGAAATACACGACCCTCTCTCCCTCGTAGCCCTGCACACGGATGAAAATAAACACCATTTCGACTAGGACAACACATCTATCCTGGGACAGGCTAAGCGTACACATGCCAGAGAATTCCTAGAGGCCTGGCACTCCAACCACAACGCCATAAATAAATACATAGATATAGATACCACCTATCAACCCCTCAGAAAACGAACGGGTAATTACATCACCACAAACCCCAGGAACCCCATCCAAGACAAACATACAAATAGAAAGTAGGAGACAAAAGCTTCGCTTCACTTGGAGGTCGCCACTGACGATGTTACCTAGCCAGGTAATGAAACATCTGGATATCAAACCGACAGCTCAGCGAGCAATACTACACACTGAAACAGGCAGCTCATAGCATCAGCAGGTAATAGAGAAGGCAAACCAGATTCTGTGATTTATTTCAAAATGAATGGAATCCAAAAACAGAAAGGTCTTGCTAAAAGTATACAAGGTACGAGTGGGTGAAACCGTAAATATTATGCACAAGGCGAGTGCCCTCAGTAAATATATTCTTGTATTGGAGGGAGGTCAGAGAAGGATCACTCGGCTGATTTTGGGGCTGGAGGGTTATTCTACTCATCAGAGTTTGAATAGATTAAGCTTGAACGCACTAGATTTCAGAAGAATTACGTGAATTTTATTAAACATCCAAGATCCTGAGTACCTTTTCCATGGTAGATGTTAAGAAGTTAGAAAGTGGAGCCGTAAAGAACAGCAAGAGGCTCCTGGGCCCACCATTACTGTGGTGACAATGATGCTATTATAAATCAATACCATCTGACTGCACATGGCGTCGCATAGCCTTATATTCTCTGCCTGATCATACTTCTGTCTAAATGCCACTTAAATGCTTTGCTAATATTTATGCTTCTTAACCATTCTGGGCAGCGTCCACTCTCTATGTATAAAAAATGCTTGCCTCGTTCATCTTATTTAAAATTTCTCATTTTCACCATATACTGAGGCGCCCTAGTATTTTACGTTTCCAGTGTGGAAAAGAGATTCCGACTATCCACACTATCCTCGCCTCTCCTCATATTATATACCTGTACCAGGTCACACCCTCAGCCTCCGACACAATCCAACTACGAAAACAATCCAACTTTTCCAACCTCTCCTTATAGTTAACACATTCTCATCTCGGCAACAACTCTCTTATAGTTATCACGTTCTCATCCAGGAGATATTTTGGTAAGCCTCTTTTGCACCCTCTCCAAAGCATTCCCATCCTGCCGATAATGTGGCGATGAGAACCACACATAACATTCCAAACTCAACCGATATTCAGTTACCACATGGCATACAAACGTCGAGATTTAATGCGACAATCAATGAAGGCAAGCATGCTATACACTTCTTTATCGTGACATCCTGCTGTGTTGTTATTTTCAGGAAGCTATGGATCTGCATCCAAGTTCCCTCTCTATATCAAAGTTACCAAGTGTCCGGCCATTTATAGTGTATTTTTATTTTCCATTTGACTTCCCAAAATGAATCACCTCACACTTGTCCCGATGAAAGGCGATTTCCAATGCCTCCATCCAGCGTTCCAACTGATCTACACACTGCCGAAATCTTTGACATCTTTTCTCATTATCTATCATTACTCCAGCTAGCCCACGTCAATAATGCGTTTGCAAATGTCGTCTGAAAAATTACGAATTAGAACGCTGACATTTTCATCTTAATCACTGATGTAAATTACGAACAGAGACCGCAGCACTGATCAATGTGAAACATTACTTGGCCACAGACCTCCAATCAGAAATGCACCCGTCCACATATCTCTGTCTACTATTACAAAGGGAAATTTGTATTCAAATTACCAACCACCATGATTCCATGGATTTTGAGTTGATTTTCCGGACGAACCAACCAATGCCAAATGCTTTAGTAATGTCAATGTGGACAACATCCATAGACATACGCTGAATATTTACCTTTGCCACTTCCTCTTACCTTGTATGTGAATCTGCAAGCAGATTCCATCAAAACCCAACAAGTGCACACTCATTCAAGATGGAGATGCGGAGGAATTTACTCTCTCAGAGGGTGCTGAATCTGAGGAATTGCTTATGGAAAGAGCTGTCGAAGCAGAGTTATTAAATCTATTTATGGCAGAGACTATCTATTAAATCTATTTATGGCAGAGTCGGGGAAATCACGGTTACCTGGAAAGCCTTGTTGAAAATTTCAGGAGTATTTCACTGATAGTGTGTTTCTGAGGAATGGTGGAGATTATGGAGTCTGCGAAGCTTTGAAGCGCTCTAGGTTATTTCACAGTTAACGAGAGATAACAGGTGTAAAGAATGCTGGAGGGACCAAGAGTTTTACAGTTTGTAACAAGTTACAGAGATGAAGGGCTTGGATTAGATTCCAGATGTAAGGATGGGTGTAGGGCTGTGTATCATTATAGGATATTGCAGAGTGTGGAAACTTTTGGAGGAATCGAGAATGTGGCAGGTTTGATAACAGTTGTGGCCTCTGCAGAATATTCCCGGAATAAGGAGGGTGGTTTGGTTTGGAGAATATTACAGGGATATGGAGGAAGTATGGGCTGGAGAATGTTTCAGGCATAGGTAGTTTGGTATGGGCTCAGGAATGCTCCAGGGTTCGTAGCACTGTATGCACCGAAGTACGGTCAAGGGATAGCGAGGTTTACATGGACTGAAGAATGTTACAGGGGTAGAGAGTAAGTGTGGACTGGAAAATATGACAGTGATTTGGGGATTTATTTCGGCGGGAGAATGCTAGTGATAGAGATGATTTTATGTACTGCAAGACAGAGCAAGTGCTGTGCATGCTGGAATGTGTGAGAGGGATGGGGACCCTGGTTGAGACTGGTAGAGGTTACAGTCATAGTGAGGGGTGTGTGACACTAGAGCATCTTGTGAACATAGGATGGGCTACAGGGAAAGAAGCAGGATACAGATGCAAAGACGATACAGTCACCTCAAAATGTCACACCAATACGGAGGTTTATAGCAAATGAGCGAGTTTACATAGATAGGGAGAATTGTACGAAGTTGAAGAGATTACATTTGAAATGTTGTAGGCACTGGAGGAGTTTACACTGATAGGATTGTATTTAGAAACTGAATAGTATTCGAAAATAAGGAGGTTTGCAATGGTGAGATCAGATTTCAGCAAGTTCCAGGATATAGGCCTGAAGGAGATTGTAAATGTAGTGATGGCTCTAGGGTGTGGAGAGGGCTATACCAAACATGAATGACTGGAGAGATTTACACAGTTGTGGAGAATACTCGTGGTAGGTAGAATTCACAGAGATGGGTATGATTGCTAGAGCTGCAGAACACGACAGAAATGAGGAGGGTTTATCAATTTGATGGTGTACACAACCAGGAAAATGTTTGGGGACAGGAGCAGTTCAACATGATAGGAACGGTCACAGAGATAGGAGGTGTTATAGAATTGGCGCGGCTTGAAACCACTGCAGGCTGTCAAAGATAGCGAGAAAATTGGAAGGTCTGGTGGAGATTCCACAGATCAGGAGGGTTGTCGAGGCTTGATTATATTGTACGTGCAAGTAAAGCTGTTGGGAGTGAAGGAGGGAACAGAGATAGAGAGAACCGTCGGGGACGGCTGAGATATGGAGTGTCGTCGTCTCCGGTGAAGTTCCACGTGGAGGGATGCTTGTTACAGCTGTTGGACCGTCCAGAGCTTGGGGGTTTGAATGAACTGGAGAAGTTTATGGAGACAGAGAGAAACGTAACGACCAGGGATTACAGAGTTGGCGAAGGTTGCAGGAGGACCTAGATATTTGAGAACTGTAGATGCTGGAGAAGTTCACACAAGCAAGAAGGATTGCAGGAATGTGAGGAGTTTATAAAGGAAGGGAGGTTGTGGCATTACCAGTATTTAGTGGTTTGGAATACTTCCCAGACTTGGGGAGATTTCATTTTTATGGAGTGATATAGCAACGGGAAATGGTTACAGAACAAAGTTGGATATCAACATATCATTTCAGAATTATGCTGTTAAGGGTCAACAGAGGAGAGATGCTCTCTTTAAAATGTGCAGATCCTCAGTGGCATTGAGAGGCTGGATGTAGAAAGGATGCTTCCTTCCCCTTCTGGGACAGAGACTTAAAATAAGACTCCGTTTGACAAAGTTGGAGAATGGGAGATGTCTTTTTTTCAGGAGCCCAAACCTACTTCAAGTGTGTTTCCATATAGCACAATGAGATAACAAAGAACAAGGTCGTTTGAAACTTTAGGAGATTTGAGACGAGGGGAAGTTTGTAAGCGCAAGAAGTAGTGACAGAGAAGGAAGATGATCAACAGCTGGAGACGTTTACGGGGAGCATACACAATCAGGAAATGAGAACTGGACAGGCTCACTCATGAGAGGAAGATAACGATATGGCACAAGGCCAAACATGGCGGTAAGATCCCAAGCTCCCTGTTATTTACGATGTGAGTTGCTGTCACCAAATTTGGTGCCATGTCAAATATACAAACAGTATGAAGTTTCACAGCTACTGGTAACCAGGGCCCAGTGAACACACCCTTTAGAATCATAGATCAAAGAGATGTACAACATGGAAACTGACCCTTCTGTCCAATCGGTCCGTGCCTACCAGATAGCCCAACCCAATCTATTCCCACTTGGCAGCAACTGATATCCCTCCAAACCCTTGTGTTTCATTTACCCATCCAAATGCCTCTTAAATGTTACAGTTGTAATCAGCCTCGACAACTTACTCTGGTAGCTCATTCCATTCCCGTACCACCTTCTTTGTGAAAAAGTTGCCCATTAGGTCTCTTTTATATCTTTCCCGTCTCCCCGTAAAACTATGGCCTCTACTTCTGGATCGCCCCCCCCCCCATCCCCGGCACGAGGAAACGTCTTTGCCTATTTACCCTATCCATGCCCCTCATAATTTTGTAAAGTCTAGCGGGTCATTCCTCAGAATCCGACGCTCCAGGGAAAACAGCCCCAGACTGTTCAGCCTCTCCTTATAGCTCAAATCTTCCAACCCTGGCAACATCCTTGTGAATCTTTTCTGAACCCTCTCAAGTTTCACAGCATCTTTCCGAGAGGAAGGAGACCAGAATTGCACGCAGCATTCCAAAACAATGTCTTGTACAGCCGCAACATGACCACCCAACTGCTGTACTCAATACTCTGACCAACAAAGGAAAGCAGACCAAACGCCTGCCTCACTATCGTATCTAACTGCGACTCCACTTTCCAGGAGCTACTGCACTCCAACGTCTCTTTGTTCAGCAATACTCCCTCGGACCTTACCATTAACTGCATAAGTCGTGCAAAGATTTGCTTTGCCAAACTGCAGCATCTCGCATTTGTCTGAATTAAACTAACATCTGCCACTTCTCAGCCCATTGGCCTATCTGGTCAAGATTATGTTGTGATCTGTCGTATCCCTCTTCCCGGTCCACTACACCTTCTATTTTGGTGTCACCTGCAAACTGTACCTCTTATGCTCACATCCAAATCATTTACGTAAATGACAAAACGTAGTTGATTCAACACCATTCCTAGTGGCACTCCACTGATCGCAGACCTACAGCTTGAAAAACAACCTTGCACCACCACTCTCTGTCTTCTACCTTTGAGCAAGTTCTATATAAAAATGGTTAGTTCTCGCTGTATTCAATGAGATCTAACCTTGCTAATCGCTCTCCCATGGGGCACGTTGTCAAACGCCGTACTGAAGTAACCGGTAGATGAGGTATTTACACGGTTATAGATCTTCCAGAAAAAAATGTGTCCTAACATACATTAAGCGGTAAATTCACACTCTACCAAGCAAAGAACATCTGCACTCAGATTCCCAACAAATACAGTCAACAGAATGATAGCCTGCAGAGAACAACGGAATCCACGAGACTCCATTGTCGAGGTCAATGTCAATGATAAAGGTTTAATTATTTCAAAATGGTAACTCTCCAATTCTGCATCTAACGACACTGCCTCTTCAAAGTAATGGAAAAAAATAAAGAATATTACAACCAAAGACTTTCATGAGGGGAGCTCTGGTCAATTATATAGATCTAGAGGTCAGTAGATGCAGGGAGAGTGCTTTCCAACAAGGTAGCACAAGGTCAGTATCAGGCACACAGACAGAATGAGTAAATATATTCGCATCTGAACTCAAGACTCCCAGTCTGGGAATATAAAGGCGTGCACACACTTTCTGGTAATCATCTCCAAAACCAAGTAATCAAGATCAGCCCAATAGTCCAATACAAAACGTCCGTCATTCATATTGTAATATCCTTCAAGTTCCATAATCACTCGATCTTTGTCCCCTACTGCATGTTATATGATTTTTGCCATCCCTAAACTCCTGCTGGATCCTCATCCCCTTAGCACGTGTACCATTCTCCAGTTTCTGCCGCCCTTACTACCTCCGTAACGTGATCCGGACTCGAGCTCTTCCTCTGAAATTTTCCGCAGAGGTGCACTGGAGAATGGTGGCGGTTACAGATGTCGGGAGGCACAACAGGACTGGAGGATTTCGCAGGTATTAGGAGGATTTCGGAGGCTAAAAGTGGCTTCAGTAATTTTCAGGGTTCATTTTAATAAAGTAGGCTACAGAGTTAAGAAGTATTGGGGAGACTTGAAGAGGTTTCACAGTTTATGATTGCTGTAGGGATTGAGGAAACGAAGAAGATAAGGAAAGTTTATGATCAAAGAATTCGGCAGGGAGCCTTTAAAGGATTCAATGTAGGATTTTTGGCATTGTGAAGGAACAGAGTGACCTTGGGGTCCATGTCCATAGATTCCTCAAGTTTGCTACCTAAATTGATAGGGTTGTTTAGAAGGCGTATGGTAAGTAGGTTTTCATTCGCAGGGAAATTGCGTTTAAAATCCACAGGTTTATGCTGCAGCTCTATAAAGTCATGGTTAGAACCATACTTGGAATGTTGTATTGAGTTCTGGTCACCTCATTATGGGAAGAATGTGGAAGCATTAGAGTAGGTGTAGAGAAGGTTTACGAGGTTGCTGCCTGGACTGGAGGGCAGGTCTTACGATGAAACATTGAGGGAAGTAGGCTTTTCTCATTGGAGCGAAGAAGCATGAGAGGTGATTTGAACGTTATGTACAAGATGATAAGATGTATAGATAGAATTGATAGACTGAGACTTTTTGTCAGGGTGGTAATGGCCATCACAACGGGCCAAACGTTTAAGGTGATTGGAGGAAGCTTTAGTGGAGATGTCACAGGTCGGTTCTTGACATGGAGTGGCAGGTGCGGAGAATGTACTGCCAGCAGTGTTAGTAAAGTCAGATACGTTAGGGTAATTTGAACGAGTCCTGAATAGGCACATGGAATGTGGTAACATGTACAGTACCGAGTTTAGATTGATCTTAGAGTAGGATAAAATATGGGGACAACATCGAGGCCTGAAGACCTGCATTGCGCCGTACTGATCAACGTTCAAAATATGGAGGATTACAATGGCAGGAAGAGGTTTCGGGAAGCTGGAGATTGGGGTCTGAAGGAAAAGACACACTTCAGAAGGGTTGCTCGGAGTGTCAGAAGTAATAGAAGTAGCAATGATCTGCTCTGGTGCAGGCGTCTCAGACATTGAATGTTGGGGGGATTGGAGGTGGTTTCAAAGTGAGGGAGGACTGTAGAGCGACAGGACGTGACAGAAATGTGGAGAGCTGTAGGGACTACTGGACTTCATGAAGATGGGGAGTTGGGAAGAATGGAACAGTTTACAGGCATAAGGTTGTTGGTGGGATGGGGTGTTTTACACAATCAGTAGTGTTTATGTGAAGCGAGCACATTACAGAGATAAAGTGGTTTGTACAGACTGGAAGAACAAATTGAAATATGGAGTAGAGTAGTAACTGAAGATATTTATAGATACAGGAAGGCTTAGATTATGGAGGTTGTTTAGATATGGAGGCTGTGGTATCTGAAAGAATTTCCACGAGATAAGGGCAGCAAATTTGGTTGGAGATAGCTTCACAGATAAGGGATCATGAGTAACCTCCTCCAGTTTGGCCAAAGTGGGAAGAGGTACAGGTGACGGCGAGGTTTACACGGATAGGGATATAAGAGTTCTAGAATATTCTGGAGATGTGCAGATGAATGGATAGATTAGAGGAGATTGCAATGACAGGGCGGATGATAGCGACGACAGGATTTCACACAGGTTGTAAGTATTATCGGGACTGGATCACGAGAGTCACAGCCATTGGAGCGATTTCCACAGATCGGGAGTGTTGCAAGGACCTGAGAGGATTACACAAGTCAGGAGGATTGTCGGGTTTCCATAGATTGATAGTTTCTTTAGTACTAGAAGAGGTAGAGATACTTAAACACAATGTATGCCTTCTTTTACCTGGCCAGAGCCTCAACATCCCTTGTCAGCCAGTGAGCCCGAAACATGTCAGATATTCCCTTCACTCAAAAAGAGGAATACAGCCGTGGATTCTTGATATCACACTTTTAAAAGCCTCCCATTCGCCAGTCGTTCCTTTTCCTTCAAACAGACTCGCCAAATCGACCTCTGCCAGATCCTGCCTAATACCCACAATATTGGCCCTGTTCCATTTTAGCACCATAACACGTGGACCATCCCTATCTTTCACCATCGTTATGTTAAAACTAAGACACTAATGGTCACTGGACACAACGTACTGTCACTTCAGACACTTGCCCAAACTGGTCTTCTAAGACGAGGTCCAGTGCTGCAACCGTTCAAATAGGTTCT